>NC_072475.1:2227500-2342500 GCF_027574615.1 Eptesicus fuscus
GCTGACTGACCCTCGTGGACCAGCAAAACCCGTGGTGGTCCCGGAGAGATGCTGCTTAGACCCGAATAAAGGACTGGGAAAGGCTAATACCGGGTTTCATGGCGGGAAGTCTAGCAGGCCCTGGATTGCAAGAGCCGCCATTATTTTGGACAAAAGGAAGGAAAACACTGCCAACAGGCTGTGAGCAGGGCCTTAGACGGCGGCCACATCCGACCCCTTTGAAGTCAGCCTCCCCCCCCCCCCCCCCAGCGGGTCGGAGAGACGGTTATCCCCGCGGTGGAGGCCCCGCCGCTGGCTGACTTCGTGGGCATCTTCCTGCTGAGCTTCCTCGGGCCCGTGGCTGTTCCTCTGCAAGGAAGTGTGGACTGGTGGTCACGCCTCTGTGACATGTTCTCTCACGCCACATGCACGTCCTGCTGCGGGCCCTGCAGCGCGTGACTCCCGTGCAGAGTCACGGGAAACTGTTCTGAGGACATTTCTAAATGGCCATTCAGCTTGCAGGTGAGACGGCCGGTGCGGCTCAGGGATTGAGCATTGACCTATGAACCGGGAGGTCACTGTTTGATTCCCGGTCAGGGCACATGCCCAGGTTGCAGGCTCGATCCCCAGTGTGGGGCGTGCAGGAGGCAGCCAATTAGTGATTCTCTCATCATTGATGATTCTACCTCTCCCCTCCCTTCCTCTCTGAAATCAATAAAAATCCTATATAATAAAAGCCCAGCGACTGAAATGGCAGAACGATCAGAATGACCAGAGACCAGAATGACCACGGCCTCTTTCCCTGGCCCACCCCACCCCCCAGTGGGGATCGAGGGCAATCTGGGGCCCCCATCAGGGCAGGCCGGCCGGCCCCCACCCATACACCGGCCTCTATCCTATATAATAAAAGGGTAATATGCAAATGGACCCTAACGGCAGAACGACCAGAACGACGGCTGGGCCAGTCACTATGAGGCGCACTGACCACCTCTTGTCCTTTCCCCGGCCGGCAGGCTCCGATCGCCCGATGGCGAACAGGGAACCGGGGGTGGGTGGTGGCGGGGGGCGGGGCCGGCTGCGGGCAGCCGGGGAAGATGGCCCTGATCGCAGGCCAGGCCTAGGGGCTGTACCCGCGCACGGATTTCGTGTGCCGGGCCTCTAGTATAAAAACAAGCTTGCAGGTTACACTCATGGATGTGTGTACCCCCCCCCCCCCCCTGCAGTGAGGACAGCATGGACAGCTACGACCAAACCGGCGGCGGGCCCAGGCGACAGCAGTGATGTCATGACGGCCACTTGGCGAATGGCTCCTAAAAGGAAGGCGCCATTGACCGAGACACACCCAGATTCAGAGACCTGAGCTGTGGGCGCCTGCCTCCGAGCCAGGAGCTGCAGCACTGCCGTCCGAGGCGTGTGACCTGGGAGCGGGTTCTAGGAAGGAAGGAAGGAAGGAAGAGAAGGAAGGAGGGAGGGAGAAAGGGAGGGAGGGAGGGAGAAAGGGAGGGAGGGAGAGAGGGAGGGAGGAAGGATGCAGCCTCGGACGTCCTGTTTGCCAGGGAATGTTCCGGGGCTACAGTGAGCACCGGCTCGATGACCCCCCGGACCACACAGAGCTCACACTGAGCAGAGGGAACGAGGCGAGTGGGGACCCAGAAGAAAGCCGCCCTGTGTGAGGAGTGGGGGGGCTGGGATGAGGCCTCACGGGGCGGCACAGGTGCATCGTGGTCTGAGATGAGCCCTCTCAGACCTGCCAGTTTCTAACTCAGCCAACATCTGCATTGTGGTCGCTGCGCCTCATCGCCAGGCTGCAGGGTGAGCAGCTGTCCCAGGTCCGCCCAGGGCCGGGGGTCTCCCAGATGTGGGCATCTCAGCCCTGAGACCCGGGCACAGCCTGTCACCGACAGCAGCGTCTCACTCAGCGTCCTTGTAGCTTAGTATTTATAACTGTGTTCACGCCTGGAGAAGTTTACCCTCCGCCTACACTGTGACGTGCGTTTTCTTCCGCTTCCTCTCTCCTGCTTCCACCAGAGAAGGTCACGGGCAGGTGTGACTCAGGCTCACGCTCACGGCTGCACGCGCTCAGCAGCGCTGACTCAGCTCCGCCTGCACTGGTGCGGGGGCTGCGCGGGAGGAGGCCGCTCCTGAACAGCCAGAGGGGCGACGTGGGTGCCTGTCCCCCGACCCTGGGGCACTCAGAGCAGGTGGTGACTCCTAACACAGAGGCGAGGGTGGCGGGGGAAGCGACTTCCTCCCTTCCTTCCTTCCTTCCTTCCTTCCTTCCTTCCTTCCTTCCTTCCTTCCTCCCTCTCTCCCTCCCTCCCTCCCTCCCTCCCTCCTTCCCTTCCTTCCTCTCTCTCTTTCTTTCTTCTTTTTAAAGAGCTTTTCATTGATTTCAGAGAGGAAGTGAGAGGGAGAGAGAGATAGAAACATCCATGATGAAAGAGAATCACTGATCGGCTGCCTCCTGCACACCCCACACTGGGGATGGAGCCTGCAACCCAGGCCTGTGCCCTGACCAGGAATCGAACCGTGACCTCCTGGTTCAGAGGTCCACGCTCAACCCCTGAGCCACGTGGCCGGCGGAAGCTGCTGTTTTGCAGTTTTGTTTTCCTCGGATGAACAACAGGAGCCACCGTCTTCTTTGTCTTTGAAATGAGCGGAGTGAGGGCCGCGCAGCCCCCTCCCTTCGTGCTGGGCGTCCCCGGAGCCGGACGCCGGGGCTTTCTTTTCTGACCGAAGGGCACCCGGAGCCGCTGCAGGGCGCTCCGGGCGTTAGAAATGAACGTTTCTAAGAAACCGGAACGTTCTTGGCGTCCCCTCCAGGCCGGGCCCCGCGGGGAGACGGGGTGGTTAGTTGTCCGGGGCCTTACGGTTCTGCTCGTTTTCGGTAGCCCGCGGGGAACTGCCATCTGAGCTCTGCCTTCGGCGGGGGTGCTGGGTCTCGGCTCACACAACCCACCCCACTCCCGAGCGGCTGTGCGCACCTGTCCTGCCCGCCTGCTCCGTCCCGGCCACTTCCCCACCGACTGGGGCCCGGCTCCTGCTCGAGTGACTGACTGGACTGACCGCCAGGGCCGGCTGAGCAGCGCTCCGTCTGAACGAAGCCATCAGCCCCCCACGGGTCACTCCACTAACCCCTCAGCCTCCTGCAGAACTTCAGCTCACACAGGCCAAGGAAACAGAGCGTGTGTGTGCGTGTGTGTGTGTGTGTGTGTGTGTATGTGTGCGTGCGCGCGCGCGTACGTGTGTGTTTGAGTGTGTGTGTGCGTGTGTGTGTGCGTGTGTGTGCGTGTGTGTGCGTGTGCGTGCGCGCGCGTGTGCATGTGCGTGTGTGTGTGAGAGCAGAAGAGGAGGAGGCCCCAAAAGCCTTAAGATGGAGTGAAGTTTGGGGTCGGCATCCAGCCGAGGTTTGCTTCCTGGGCGATGTTATTTGAAAGCTCAACAGCTGGTGTCAAACATAGACTTCCCTGTGGCTCCGAAGTGTGGCAGACAGAGCCGCACGCCTCGCACCCAGAGCTTTTCTGGTAGCGGCACCAGCAGCCCCCTGGCCGGGCCGGGCCGCCCGGGCCTCCGCGGCTCTGAGAGCCGGGCTTGGCCGGCCCGGGTTGCTTTTCCGCGGAACCGGGAGCGGCTGGAGGGGGCGGAAAGCTGATCGCGGCGCTGGCTCAGGTTCCCCGTGGACACGAGACGAGGTTCGCTGCGCCTTTGTTTCTGAGAAAGGTCCTGGCAGCTGCCACGGATGGGGTGCCCCTTCCCCTCCGCCTCTGGGGCGCGTCCACGTGAGGAAGAACCGAGCCCGGTCTGCCTGTGCCCGGCCCTGGGGGGGGAGGGGAGGGCCGCTGTGGAGCGAGAACAATCGCTCCATTGTCGGGTTTTCTCCGCTTTTCGTCCAGATGCTGGCTGCCCGAGCGCGCGCAGGGGATGCTCTGGCCGTTTCCTAGGCTCCCGGCGGCTCCTTCATGGAAAATTCCATCCATCCGTTAGTTAGCCGGGCTGGGATGTCACCCGCTGAAATCCTAGCCGAGCCCGCTGCGTGCGCTGCGAGATGGGAGCGAGCCAGAGAGGAGGGAGCCGGGCGGTCCCCGCAGAGGGGGGCTGAGTGAGGGCAGTGACCCAGAGCCGCCGGGCGCCGGCCCAGGGGGTCCGAAAAGCTCCCGAGTTTCCCGTCTGTAGGAGCAAAGGGATCCTGTTGACAATGTTTGAAACGATCAGACGTGTTTAACCTTCACCTTGATAACTGCGCCGGGCGAGGTACTGGGGGCTTGTCATTCCAGTGTCTGTGCTTGGCGTCCTGTGGGACCCTGTAATGACACAGGGTTTTTAGAATGTGTTCCCTTCTCTTTCAGACCGACTCCCCACCCCCGAGGGTACCCGCACGCATGCGCGGCGGGGGGGGGGGCTGCTCCACTGGGCACGCGCGTGGGTGGGCCTCCGGACCGGACCGAGCCGGAGCCCCGCCGCGTGGGGGGTCACGCAGCTCCGCGTGGCCTGTCTTCTCAGCCTCGTGTCTTCCGTCCGCAGCCGGACGATCGTTTGTTACAGACTCGAAGCATGAGCAACAGACGCTGGATTCACGTTCACAATGCAGCCAATTGCCCGATGATATTGTCACTTTATCTTATAAAAATACGTAATAGAAATGTGAGGCTTGAAAGAAGATGGTCTTTGTCCTTAAAATCTGCCCCCCAAGGTGCGCCCGGACCTCAGAAACAGCGTCCCGGGAAGAAAAGGGAGCGACGATCGTGCCCAGGGTTGGTTTCATTTATAAAGAACGAACGAGTCTCACAGATTTCCCCTCAGACGTGATGCTGGCCTGTGTCCATCCCTCTTCCGAGGCCGCGCTCCCCAGGAGGGAGGCGGAATGCTGAGCCCGCGGGCAGGAGCGGACAGGGGAGTGGGAGTCGGGGAATCGGGGAACGCGGGTTCGGTGTCGGTTAACACCAGCGTCCGCGGAGACAGAGTGGAGGGGGTTGTGAGCAGGGGGAGGTGGGTGGGCGGGGAGAGGGTCAGGGCCCCCTGTGACGCGGGAGAGGACGGAGGGCAGGGAGGACTGGCCACGAGTTCGGGAGCTGCTGTCCCGGCCCCGCCCTCGCCCCGGGACAGACACATTTCCTGTCGCCTTGTCCCTTCTCTGCCCCGGGGGGCAGCTGACCTCATGGTGACCTCGGAGACGGAGTAGAAGGTGAGCCGGCCCCACCCGACGTGGCCCTTTAAGGAACCCCGTGTGCTCGGGCGGCCCGTGCTGGGGGGTCCTGGCCGGGTGTGACCGCTTACCCAGGGGTCGGGAAACTCATTAGTCCACAGAGCCAAATACCAACAGTATTGAAACGACTGAAATTTCTTTTGAGAGCCGAATTTTTTAAACTTAAACTTCTTCTAACGCCACTTCTTCAAAATAGACTCGCCCAGGCCGTGGTATTTTGTGGAAGAGCCACACTCAAGGGGCCAAAGAGCCGCATGTGGCTCGCGAGCCGCAGTCTGCCGACCACGGGCTCACCCGCTCTCAGACCTCCTGCTTGCAGCCAGGCTTCCTGGGGGGCTGCTCCGCCCTCGTCCGCGTCGGCTTTGCCCACACACGGGGCTGTCGTGGCGCCCACGCTGGTTTGGCGCGAGGTGGCAGCCCTCGTGGGATGAGGTAACCGACACGGCCTGACAGATGGCTCCGCACACCGAGGGGGGCTGGAGGCTTCATGGCCGCTGCCGGTTACCCTCCATTTGCACCCCGACAATAAGTGCCTGTTCTCACTGACGGTGGGTCACCCCCCAAGAGGAAGGAAAGAGGCCGAAGTATCAGGAAGGGGGATCAAACGCCCCGTCTTTGCTCCCCACCCCGTTATCCCGATCCATCACGACAGACTGTTCGCTAGATGGGCGGCCTCCGCGCCGACCTCAGCCCCCGTGACCTCAGCAGGCAGCCCCCCTGGGGACGGGCCCTCCGGGGAGGGGATGGGAGGGAGCCTGCGGCAAGGGGCTCGTGCCCCAGCCACGCGGGGGTGACCGTAGTTCCCAGGGCCGAGTTCCAGGCCGGGGCTGGGGCTGGCCTTCGGTAAGGCTCAGGGCCAGGCCGGGGCCTCATTAGCCCGGAGCAGGTGCGAGGGGCCGGGCTCAGTCTGGCCACGGTAATGGAGGGCTCGGGTTTGCACCTGGGCGCTGGAGACGGCGAATGACCTGCAGCCGGGACACAGCTCTCCCCGGGGTCAGCTGGGACTGTGTATAACGGGCCGGCCCGCGGGGAACGCAAGCAAAGAGGGATCGGGGTGGGGGTGCAGCTGCCCTGCGTGGGAGGCGGGGCCGTGAGCCCGCCGGCGGGGGCGTGGGGGGGCACACCTCCGTCCCGTGGCCTCCGGGCGGTCCTCACTATGCCCGCTGTCCCTGCACAGGTAGTAACGGCGCCTCCTTCATGCTCAGTCTCCATTCGGACTTGCACTAAGTGGCGGCTGTATTTCAGTGTTGGTTTTAAGCTGCCTTTAAGAACGTACTGGAGAGCGGCAGTGCCGGCTGAGCGTGTCCCCGCAGAGATGCCCAGGCCCAGCCCCCGGGAGCTGGGACGTGACCTTGTTGGAAGGAGCGTCCTTGCAGATGATGAAGTTCATTTGAGGTCAGCACGGTGGCCCCCAGCTAAGGTGACCGGTGTCCTCAAACACCGGGGCATTCGGGCACAGCCGTGCACACAGGGACCGCGGTGCGTGATGATGGAGGCGGAGACGGGGTGATGCTTCGGCAAGCCAAGTGGCCGAGGCTCGCTCAGTGAGAAGCCGGGAGCAGAGCCTTCCAGATCCTTCCGGATCCTTCCTCCCAGCCTCAGGAGGAACCAGCCCACAGACACCCTGACCTCGGACCTCCGCCCCCGGACGGTGAGCGAACCGTTTCTATGGTTTTAAGCCTTGTCCACCTGTGGGGTTTGTTACGGCAGCTCCAGCCAATGAGGTCATGTGGGTGCTGGTCCCAGAGCGGCTGAACGCTCACTGCCTGTTTGCAGGGTCCCAGGTTCCCAGGAAGGAGCCATTGTGCGTGGGGGGGGGGGGGGGGGGGGTCCATGACCAGGTACCCCTTCTCTGTCCCAGGGAGAAGGGGGGGTCAGAGGTGGTTCCCGGGGTCCAGGGGCCAGCAGTGTGGTGGGAAGGGGGGCAGGGCGCTGGCCTGGCACCTGACGGTTCCCTGTGACTCTGTACCGGGCGTGGGGAGGATAAGCAAGGGCGACCTGGATAACAGGGGGCGGGCGCACTGGGAGGGGCCAGGAGTGCACAGGCTTCCACAGGAGCCAGAGAATGGGGGGTAGGGTGGGGGGCGGGGTGAGGGGTTCCAGCCCTCTCTCGGCCTCAGGGCCTCCTTCATCCCGGGGGTGAAGCGCACTGACTGTGGGCCAGGCCCGAGCTGGGAGGCGGGTTCCAGTGGCCGACAGTTGGGATGCAAATGCCAATCAAGCAGCTGAGGGCCCGGGGCTGGGAAAGGGGGTGTGAGCCACGGAGAACAGGGCCCCACTTCCTCCTGAGGGAAAGCCACCTGCTGTGGCTGCGGGGGGTGGGGGGGTGGGGGATGGGGTCCGGTCTCTGGCCGGGGTTTCCAGGGGACCGGCCTGGGGGAGGCCACACGGGGGAAGCCCAGCCTTCTTGGGGCTTCCCAGGGGCACGCAGACCTTCCAGAACCTGCTGCAGCTCCTCTGTGAGGGCCGCTCCCTTGAGGCCCACGTCCCGCACCTCGGACCTGGTTCCTGGGCCAGCCCTGGGCACCAGCTTGAATTTGGGCTTCGCCCCTGAGCCAGGGGTCTGAGGAAATAGAGATCAATAACCAATAGGCTCAATCCAGCCCGGCCGGCGGGGCTCAGTGGTTGAGCGTTGACCTAGGAACCAGGAGGTCACGGTCCATTCCCGGTCAGGGCGCAGGCCGGGTTGCGGGCTCGGTCCCCGCGGGGGGCGTGCGGGAGGGGCCTGCACACACGTCTGCGCCCCAGCTCCGGTCCTCGGTGCCGCCCATCGGAGGGGCGCTTGGCGGGGCCGTTTCCCAGCCGGCGTCCCGGTGAATGCTCAGGCCGCTGCTTGTCTCCTCGGCTTGACCTCAGCTCTCCGGCGCTGCGGGGTCCGGGGCAGGCAGAGCTGGGCTGGACTGCGGGGGCACGGCATTCCTTATGTAAGCGGACAGGTCTGTGTTTCCAAATGAAAAATAATCATCATTAAAGTTCCTCGCGGCTCCTTGGGCCCAAACCACTCTTGCAAAACCACCGTCAGATGAGCTGTGAGTGTCAGCAAATCAGAAACATGTGGGTTTAATTTCCCTTGAAATACACCGGGCCGGGGAACCAGGAGGCAGCCGGCCTTGGCAGCCGGCGTCCCGGGGTTTGCCAAACCCCAGGTCTGTCACCCTGGGTGAGGGGCCCCGTGCCGGCCCAGCAGCCTCGGGCCAGCCGAGCGCCGAGTTCCCCGCGGGGCCACCTGGGTTCTCTCTAACCGGGAGGCCGCTCTCTCGTCCCTCTGACTGCCAGAAGGTGCTCTGACCACGGCCACATGCTCCCCGGGCTCTGGAAGAGGCACCGAGACTGCAGGGCGGTGTCCGTTCGCTCCCGCCTCACCTGGGCGAGCAGGCCATCTGGGAGCCATCACTGTGCTTCTAAAGCCCAGACCAGCTGTGAGAGACGTTTTCCCAACTTGACTTCTAGATGGAAAATATTTTGCTTGACGGTGGGTGATGGTATCAGGTTCCGAAGTATTAGGTTTCGTGCTCATCCAACACCAAGCTATAATGTGAACCATGTCCATCGGCGGACCACAGCCCCTCCCCCATCAGGTTCCGCGGTAGGTGGGGGCCCCCCGGACCTGCTGGGAGAATAAAGGGGCAATTTCACTAGAGGAGAGAAGGCTCACGGGCGAGTAGCTGGGATGTGGCCCCGCCCCCAGGTCCTGGCCCACCGATTCCAGAGTGAGGGCGTGCCAAGCAGGCCGGAGCCGCGAGGGACCTTCTGCTTTCTTGTTTTTCTCCCGTGGTATTGATGCCTCTCTTCTTCCTCCTTATTTCCTACGTCCAACAGCCTCTTTTGCCCAAAATAATGATGCGGGTTAAATGCAAAGGGCAAAGGGAGCCGTGAAAAGCAGTCTCTGCCTTCAGAGTAACGCCTGCCCTTGTGCTGTGCGTGTCACGGACAGGCTGGTACACGCTGTCTGTTATCCTCATCTTAGTGACCGTGTCCAGTCGGGGAGACCGGAGGGAGGGGACAGTGTGTGTGTCAGGGCGGGGGGGACGTACCATAGGCATAAACCGCCGTGTAGAACTGTGGTTTCAAATTAGTTCCGGGAGAAATGGTTTTTCAGTAGGAGACACCTCCCCTCTCGTAACATCCGGTCCTTCTAGACTCTCAGTATCTACACGCTGTTAACAGGTAACCGTGTGCTGTTAACAGGTAACCGTGTGCTGTTGACAGGTAACCGTGTGCTGTTAACAGGTAACCGTGTGCTGTTGACAGGTAACCGTGTGCTGTTGACAGGTAACCGTGTGCTGTTGACAGGTAACCGTGTGCTGTTAACAGGTAACCGTGTGCTGTTGACAGGTAACCGTGTGCTGTTGACAGGTAACCGTGTGCTGTTAACAGGTAACCGTGTGCTGTTGACAGGTAACCGTGTGCTGTTGACAGGTAACCGTGTGTGTCCCGTTTATTCCCCCAGCTTGCCTGGGCAGGGCTGCCAGCGCGCTCTGCGGTTAGGAGGACAGGGCGTAGGTTGGGTGCACTTGTTATCTCTCTTCATCTGTCTCTGGGCGAGAGGGAGGCGGAAGGGCCTGGGGACAGTGTGTCCTCTGGGGCTGGTGACCTGTTCCCTCTGGAGTTCCGGCTCCCTGGGCTCCGTGCCCTGTGGCGGGGGGAGGGGGTGCGATTCATTGGGGGCTCCCCTGGTGTTCCCACTGAAGCGTTGCTGGGAGTGGCCGGGGTCTCCGCTTCCAGGGTGGGAACAGGACGACAGGACGGATGGGATGACGGGACGAATGGGACGATGAGACGAATGGGATGATGGGACGAATGGGATGATGGGACGAATGGGATGATGGGATGATGGGACGAATGGGATGATGGGATGATGGGACGAATGGGACGATGGGACGAATGGGATGATGGGACGAATGGGATGATGGGATGATGGGACGAATGGGATGACGGGACGAATGGGACGATGGGACGAATGGGATGATGGGACGAATGGGATGACGGGACGGATGAGATGATGGGATGATGGGATGACAGGACGAATGGGATGATGGGACGAATGGGATGATGGGACGATGGGACGATGGGACGATGGGATGATGGGATGATGGGATGATGGTTGGGATGATGGGACGATGGGATGATGGGATGATGGGACGAATGGGATGATGGGACGATGGGACGATGGGATGATGGGACGATGGGGTGATGGATGGGATGATAAGATAATGGGAGGAATAGGATGATGGGATGATGGATGGGATGATGGGACGATGGGATGATGGGATGATGGGACGATGGTTGCTGTTACAGAAGCGGCGTCAGGGTCCCCCTAGAAAATGGCCCAGGGTCCTCACTCCCATTAGATTCGGCGCCCAGAGCCTCCCCTGGTGCAGAGGCTGCCGGCTCCACGCTGGCACGCAGGAGGGTGCTGTCCTGCTGGGCCTGTCAGCTCGGGGGACAGGAGGCCGCGCAGGGGCCGCTCCCGCGCTGAGTGCGTTCGTGGGTTTTCCTCGGGGGCCCACTTGGCACGGTGGATGCTGCTTTGAGAGCAGATGTCCCGGTGTCCTGCGGCAGGACAAAATGTCACAACCGAGGAAGGCCCTCTGTGCCCGGGGAGACCCGAATCCTTCCTCCCCCTCCTAGTACCCATGACCCCCCCATCTCTCCCCGCCCCCCCCCCGCCCCCTCCCCTCCCGCCTGTGGTGCTGCACTGGCTTAAAGCAACTTCAAAACCGACTTCCAAGTGCCCCCTTTTGCCTTCCACGCTCTAAGGGTCTTCCGCCCCCTCCAGCCCCCTCCCCCGGAGCACAAACCTCCCGTGCTTCTTCCTTATCCCTCGCCTCGTCCTGAGTGACACCCGCGGCAGCACGTGCTGGGCAAGCTCTCCTCTGCGGCAGCCTGTGCCGGGAGGGCACCCGTCAGCCCCTTCGTGCAGGCGAGGAAGGGGACGCGGCCAGAGCCCTCGCCGGAGCCCCACGTGTGGGGACCTGGAGCCGGCCACCCCCCCCCCCCCGGCTCCCCGCACTGCCCTGCGCTGTGTCCCTGTGTCCTTAGCAGGATGTTGACTTCCTCCATCCTCCATGCGGGTTCGGGTGGCTCTCTGGTCCCTCTGCCTGTGGGACAGGCCAAGGCCGACCCTCTGGGGCGGGGCTTCCGCCCCCGTCCGCAGGCCCCCGCTCTCCCCGTCCCGTGCCCAGGGAACGAAGACTAGGGCGCCTCTTGCTCAGAAGCTCTACACACAGTCCTCACTCAGGCCCCATTCGAGTTTTTAAAAATCCTTATTGTTGACAGTATGACATAGGCCCTCCTTCCCCCATTAACCTCTTCCAGCCCGCCCCCCACCCCCCCATCCTCACCACCCCATCGTCTGTGCCCAGGGCCATGCACACCAGCTATACGCACACAAGTCCCTTGGCTGGTCTCTTCCCACCCGCCCTCCCCTGCTGCCCTCTGAGGTGCCACAGCCCCTGCACTTGGCTTTTGGGGGTGAAATTCATGGGACATAAATGAAGCACCTGGAAGGGAACGTTTTGGTGGCATTCGGTACGCACAGCGCCATGAGCCACCATTTCCATTTGGTTCTAAGACACTCCCCACTCCCCGAAGAAGGCCCGGCCCACCGCGCAGTGTCCCCCTCCTGCCCGCCCCGCAGCCGCCCGCCTCTGCCTCCCGGGCCCGCCGGCGGGGACGGAGGGAAACGGGATCGTGCCGTCGGCGGCCTCGGGTCGGGCTCCTCTCGCTGCCACCAAGTCCGTCCATGCCGAAGCAGGTGCCAGCCTCGCCCCTTCGCGGCTGAGGAACCTTCCACCGTGCGGAGGGGCCCGTGGGGTGCGTCCACCGCCCACGGATGGCGCTCGGCGGCTTTACCCTTCGGCTGCGGTGGTAACGCCGCCTGAGCATCGGGGCGAGCATCTCATTCAAGCGCCGGTTTCCAGCTCTCTCGGGCGTGTGCCTCGGCGGGAAATGGCTGGCTGTGTGCTAAGTCTCTAACGCTGTGAGGAGCCATTTACCCCATTAAACACACACACACACACACACACAACACACACACACAACACAACACACACACACACACACACAACACACACACACACACAACAACACACACAACAACACACACACACAACAACACACACACACAACAACAACACACACACACAACACACACACACAACAACACACACACAACATACACACACACACAAAACAACAACAACACACACACAAAACAACACACACAAAAAAAACACGAGGAATCTGAGCCCCAAAGTGTCCAAGCCCCACGGACCAGCAGGGACAGAGCTGCCTCTCGGCCACCTGAGCTCACAGGGCGCTCCGTCAGCTCCGGCCTGAGCTGTCACCGAGGGCCGGCCCGCAGGGACCCCCGTCCCTCCCTCCCCCAGTGTCACGAGGCCGAGCTGGCCCGGGGGCGGGGGGAGATGTAACAGACTCTCAGAAAGCAGCTTTCTAAGCCCAGAAACTGCAGGAGAAAACAACACGGAGCCTGTTAGACCGTCAGTCCACGCGCGGCTCCCACAGGCATTCCACTGCGCCCGTCCGTCCAGCGCAGAGCGGTTCCCGCGCCTCGCCACACATTTCGGGATCCGCGTGGGGCGGGATCCGCGTGGCGCGGGATCCATGGGGGCGGGATCCGCGTGGGGCGGGATCCATGGGGGTGGGATCTGCGTGGGGCGAGATCCGTGTGGGGCGGGATCCGCGTGGGGCGGGATCCGCGTGGGGCGGGATCCGCGTGGGGCGGGATCCATGGGGGCGGGATCCGCGTGGGGCGGGATCCGCGTGGGGCGGGATCCGCGTGGGGCGGGATCCATGGGGGTGGGATCTGCGTGGGGCGAGATCCGTGTGGGGCGGGATCCGCCTGTGTGTCCAACAGACACAGGGGTCCACTCTCCCACTTCTAACTCCTTCACTGTCCGAATCCCTCCATGGACCCCGAGGGAGGAGGCCAGGTTTGGTTCTGAAGTTCTGCTTGGACGGGCGTCTGTGGGAGTCTGGGGACTCCCAGGGTTCCCTGCCGGGCCAGGGGCAGAGGGTGGCCTGGCTGGCGCCCCCGCAGGGAGCGCCGACGGGGAGGGAGCAGGACTGGGGCTGGAATCTGTTCTCAGGGGCTCCCCAGGCAAGTTTGCTCTGTGGCGGCAAATGCTAACTCTGCCCTGGGCTTCCCGCTCACTGGGCGCCTTCTGTGCGGGGAGGGGACGGACAAAGGCCGGGCCAGCGGGTTTGAAACAGACGTGGGCCCCTCCCCGGCCCCCTCCCCGGCCCCGCCCTGCCCGCTGACTCATTAGCTGGAACACTCCGGGCTCCCGGCTCCCGGCTAATCTAATCTGCATCCCACACGGGGGACAGGCATCCTGGCTCCGCCAACCAGACGCTGGGCGGCCGGTGGAAAATTCCACTCTGGCAGCGGCTGCGGCGGCCCCTGGCGGCACCCGCTCTGCATCCCGCACCCGGGCCATCAAACCCACCAAACCCCCCAAACCCAGCTCCCCGCGCTCCTGCTCCCCCACCTGCCGGACGCAGGTTCTCTCCACATCCTGAGAGAAAACAAATCAAAGGAAAGCTGGCGACACCTGTATGATTGTGGGGGTGGGGTGGGGAGTGGGGGACAGCTACGGTGACATTACCCCCCCCTGGGAGACTTGACTTTGGGGTGTGTTGTAAACCACCGCCCCCCAGCTCCTGCCCTGGGCTTGGCGACTCTAGGTGTCCATAGAATGAAAGACCTGGGCACCTGTTAGATCCGCCCCCCTCAACCCGGAGCGCTCTTAGCCGGGCCGCGGGGTCCCACAGGGCGCAGGGTTAGCTGTCTACGTCGCCCGGGTGCAGAGGGGCCCGACCAGCACCCAAGCCCGAGGCAATAGGAGCAGTGCCTGGTGCAGAGATGCCCCAACATTCAGGGCGTGAGGGTTGGGGCGGGGCGGGGAGGGGAGGAGGGGGCGGGTGAGGGAGGAGAGGTGAGGGGAGGAGGGGGCGGGTGAGGGAGGAGAGGTGAGGGGAGGAGGGGGCGGGTGAGGGAGGAGAGGTGAGGGGAGGAGGGGAGCTAGGAGCCAGCCAGGCCCAGGAGCCTGGGTCCCTGCCAGTGCTGGGGCAGGCACTGTGGTTCCACGAAGCTGGGCTGTGTTACCAGATCCTTATCGTTCTGAGCCCACGTGAAAAATTGCAATAAATCCCCGTGATTTCAGGGGATCCAGGCCCGTTTCTGTTCCTCGGAGATGAAAGAGCCCAGTGAACGTGGGCCAAGGCTGAGAGCGCGGCCTGCCCGGGAGACCCCTGCCCGGGAGACCCCTGCCCGGGAGACCCCTGCCCGGAGACCCCTGCCCGGGAGGCCCCTGCCCGGGAGGCCGCTGCCCAGGAGGCCGCTGCCCGGGAGGCCCCTGCCCGGAGACCCCTGCCCGGGAGGCCCCTGCCCGGAGACCCCTGCCCGGGAGGCTCATGCCCGGAGGCCCCTGCCCGGGAGACCCCTGCCCGGAGGCCCCTGCCCGGGAGGCCCCTGCCCGGGAGGCCCCTGCCCGGGAGACCCCTGCCCGGGAGGCTCATGCCCGGGAGACCCCTGCCCGGAGGCCCCTGCCCGGGAGACCCCTGCCCGGGAGACCCCTGCCCGGGAGACCCCTGCCCGGGAGGCCCCTGCCCGGGAGGCTCATGCCCGGGAGACCCCTGCCCGGGAGGCCCATGCCCGGAGGCCCCTGCCCGGGAGGCCCCTGCCCGGGAGGCTCATGCCCGGGAGACCCCTGCCCGGGAGGCCCCTGCCCGGGAGGCCCCTGCCCGGGAGGCCCCTGCCCGGAGACCCCTGCCCGGGAGGCTCATGCCCGGGAGGCCCCTGCCTGGGAGACCCCTGCCCGGAGACCCTGCCCGGGAGGCCCCTGCCCGGGAGACCCCTGCCCGGGAGACCCCTGCCCGGGAGGCTCCTGCCCGGGAGACCCCTGCCCGGGAGGCCCCTGCCCGGGAGACCCCTGCCCGGGAGACCCCTGCCCGGGAGACCCCTGCCCGGGAGGCCCCTGCCCGGGAGGCCCCTGCCCGGGAGACCCCTGCCCGGGAGGCCCCTGCCCGGGAGGCCCCTGCCCGGGAGGCCCCTGCCCGGGAGACCCCTGCCCGGGAGGCCCCTGCCCGGAGGCCCCTGCCCGGGAGGCCCCTGCCCGGAGACCCCTGCCCGGGAGGCTCATGCCCGGAGGCCCCTGCCCGGGAGGCCCCTGCCCGGGAGGGTCATGCCCGGGAGACCCCTGCCCGGAGGCCCCTGCCCGGGAGACCCCTGCCCGGGAGACCCCTGCCCGGGAGGCTCATGCCCGGGAGACCCCTGCCCGGGAGGGTCATGCCCGGGAGACCCCTGCCCGGAGGCCCCTGCCCGGGAGACCCCTGCCCGGGAGACCCCTGCCCGGGAGACCCCTGCCCGGGAGACCCCTGCCCGGGAGACCCCTGCCCGGGAGGCTCATGCCCGGGAGGCTCATGCCCGGGAGACCCCTGCCCGGGAGGGTCATGCCCGGGAGGCTCATGCCCGGGAGGCTCATGCCCGGGAGGCCCATGCCCGGGAGACCCCTGCCCGGAGGCTCATGCCCGGGAGACCCATGCCCGGGAGGCTCATGCCCGGGAGGCCCCTGCCCGGGAGACCCCTGCCAAGGGCACCCACGTGGCGCGGGGCTATCTGCTGGGGGAGAGAAGGAAAGGGGAAACGCAGGGTTCCTTTTTAAAGGAGAGGCAGAAGCTTCCAGAGGCACCTGGAACTGAAGGGAGGGAGGGTGGCGCCCCCAGTCCCAGGCCTGAGCCGCGTGAGCCTCCTGAGCTCCGGGCCAGGGGACCCGCTGAAGGGCCCGGAAAGGCGCCCAAAGTCTCCGAGCTCAGCGCCGGCTCCCGGCTTCCCCGCGTCTTAGGTTCCACGTCCGTGGAGTCGCAGCGATAACAGTTCCTGCGACAGAAATGAAACCAAGTCGTCTGTGAAACGGTGAAGAAACACGCCGAGTGCTTTCCGACCTGTGTTGTGAACAGGACTTCATCCAGGCCTTTCAGCTGAGTGAACTGGGAGAAAAGCCGGTGGCCGAGGTACTCAGTCAGCACACAGTCAGTACTCATCTGCTGAGCTCCTACTGTGCGCCAGGCACTGAGACTCAGCCTGAGCCAAACACAGCAGCCCTGCTCGGGGAGCCCCATTGCCGCGGGGGACAGACGATCGAACAGGAAACATGGAGTGTTTCAGGTGGAGAGGGATCTGGAGAGAACGAAGGCAGGGACGGGCGTGGGGTGAGGAGAAGGGGGCCTCTGAGCCCAGTCACACGGAGGCGAGGGGAGGGGTGAGACCCCTGGGTTTCCGGGGGCAGAGCATTCCTGGTGTGGGCGCCAGCCAGGAGGATGGGCCTGCGATGGGACTGTGGCCCTCCCCGGAGGTGGGGTGAGGGGGGCGGGCAGGCAGGGTGATGGGGATGAGGTCAAGGTCTGCTGGCAGGTAGAGGTGGGGGCAGGGGTCAGCGGGGCTGGTAGGGCCGTGAGGACTGGCGTTCCGGTGGCATTGGGCGGCACCGCTGAGGACCCACCTGGGGTCTTACCTCGCCGTCCCGTGACTCCCTGGCGCTGGGACGCTGGCGGCACCCAGCCAGCTCTCACTGAAGCCTCGCTGTGCTCACGCGTGTGCTGGGGCTCTGGGGCCCACGAGGACACAGAACACACACCACGCTTCCAGGGCCTCCGTCTCGTGGGGAGCAGAGTTCATGCAAAAGCCGTTAGGGAGCAATGCCAGCCCGTCTCCAACACTTGCTGGACTGCGAGGGGCCCTGCAGGCGGGACCGGGGAGCGCGGGGAACCCAGGGGCACCCCCAGGATGGTGCTCAGTGACTCTCAGGGGCTGAGGGGGCGCCTGACCTCGGGAAGCAGAGCTTCGGGGCTGCCTGAGTCTCCTCTCGGGCCGGGGCCTCAGCCCGGGCAGCGCCTCCGCTGGGCCAGGCTGTGGTGGACGGTCCCCCCCTCCCCGCCGGGGACAGGTGACCGCAGCCTCGGAGGAAGCCCCAGCCACGCTGGCTGCTACCGGCACGTGGCCCCGGGAAATGACAGCATGAGTCAGGTGTGCAGCCTCCGCCGCATCCTACTGACACCCGGGCTCTGGGCCCAGGGCCTGGGCAGCTGCATCTGCGAGAGGCCAGGCCCCTCTCCCGGCCGCTGGCGCGCCTTGCCTGCAGCCCTGCCTGCGGCCTCTCGCCAGGCCCGAGGTGAGCAGGGGCAGCGGCATTAGATGAAGGCAGTTCAGAAGCCCAGGGCCGTGCCACTCGGCGCCCTTTGCAGAAGGGAACTGGCCAGCGGCCAGCAGCCGCCCTCTCCCCTGGGGGCCGGGCTCCACCTGAAGTCAAGGACCCATCACTGCCTCTCCCCGCTGGCCTCCAGCTCTAGGAGGCCCTTGGCCTTGGGACAGGTCTGAACAAGTCCCTGAGCGGCAGGGACTCGGCCTGCACAGCCCCGGCTCCGAAACCGAGACGACCCGCTGCGCTCACTTCGCCCAGCCCAGCGGGGGCCAGGCCGCTCTGGGGCCGGAGATGGAGAGAGGGGGCCCTCGCCCTCCCCTCCTGCTCATCGCCACGTGTTTAATAGTCTGAGTAGGTTACTCCAGCATCCCGCCCAAGAGCTGACAATAAACAGTGGGAGGCGTCTGTTCCCGTCTGCTCAGTTCTTACCCTCCCCCCAAAAGGTGGCCGCGTCACTCATGTTGTTTATCTTTCTGGAGAGTGTTTGCCTTCTGTTGTTGGCACCTACAGGCAAATTGAACATGCCTTTCCCCCCCCCCCCACTCCCAACTCTTGTTCTACTTGCTTGACGGCACACGCACGCGCTCCGACCTCGTGGTTCTCAGCCCGCGGCCCCAGCGAGGGCCGCCCCCATGGCACGCGGACGCGTCACCAGTCTTCACCGCCGCTCCCTGGACAGACCGCGGGCAGCAGCCCCGGTGGAGGGACCTCGACGCTGTTTGCTGTCTTTTGCTTCCAAACAGCGCTGCTGTGAAAGGCTCCCCGTCGCACGTGGTGATGGTTATGCAGCAGGTGCCGTCCTGGGAGTGGGGCTGCTGAGGCCACGGGCAGAGGCGGCCCTAACGGGGCAGATGTCGCCAGTGGCCCTCTGCAGGGGGCGGGCAGCCCGCGCTCCCAGTGGCAACGGAGGAGACGGTGCCCGTGTCTCTGAGGCTCGCCCAACCGTTCGCTTTCAAACTTCTGCTGACGACATTTTTCGAAGCCAGCAGGGTTTTAATTTGTGTATTTCTGATGACTGACACGGCATATTTTTCCGTATGTTCAAGAACCAATACTTGGTTATGGTTTAAAGGTATCTGTCTATCACGAAGTTGTTGGCTTTGAAAAATCAAGAAGGAATTGTGAAATGCTGACGGATTCTGTGTGCGCATGCGTAGAGGCGACGGCGTCGGCTTTTCTTAGCGTGAAGAGGATTTCCTGGTGCCGAACCAGCCGTGCCTTCTGGGGCTGAGCCCATTCGGCCATGGTGTACATTACCATTTTCACCTGCTGATGAATTCTGTTTGCTAAAATATTTGTTAACACTTTTTATTGCTAGTAACGTGTGCAAAACTTAAGGGTACACAAACAGCATAAATCTAAAGGGTACAAGTACATGTGTCTGTGTGTACCTATGTATACATATGCAATATAGATATAAGAATATACACATGTAAAAAGTATTATCAAAAGGCTAATAGATGAGAACATGGAATAGAAAAATACATGATTAATCCTCAGAAAGGCAGAAAATGAGGAACCAGGGGATAGAACAGATGGAACAAATAGAAAATAAATAGCAGCACGGTAGGATTTCCTGCGACTCTATCGGTAATTACGTGGAATATAAACACAAAGCACTCTAATTGAGAGAATAAAGTAGACAGACTGAACACAGAGAACTGAGACCCAGGTGTGTACTGTTTGCAGCGAGCACACTTCAAAGGCAAGGACAAAGTTAGGATGAGAATAAAAGGACGAAAACGTTAAACCTTGCAATACTAGCAAAAATACACCTGGGCGGCTGTCTTAGTCTCAGACGACACTCGAAGGCAAGAACTATTACTAGAGAGTGAAGGAGGTGTTTCATTATGAGACCAGGTTATTCATTCAACAAGAAAACCCAGGAATCTGAAATTTGTGTACACCTAATCACATCATTTCAAAATAGAAAGTAACAGAATTAAAGGGAGAGATAAGCCAATAGTCACAGCTGAGAATTAGTCATGTGTTTTCGTACTCTGTCTTCTCGTGGTTTGCTTTTGTGTGAGTGGTTGCCCTAAGATTGCATGATGCATCCCGGACGTATCCCTTTGACCTCCGACTGGTACAATACTTCTACCTCCTAAATGATGAGGCACAACCTTACAACAGTTTGAGTTGATGCCACCACACGTGGGGGTGCTGCTGTGTGATGTTACCTTGTTTATGGGATAAAGCTGAGAAGACATTATTATTGTTTGGGCTGCACACAGAAAACCGTCTTGTCTGAGGTCCACACAGTTCTTTGCAGGGCAGCTTGTTCCTCCTGAAGTTCTGTGCTTCCATCTGGGAACGTTTCCCTTTACTCGAAGACATGTGCTTTCGCGTTTCACGTGGCGCTTCTCACAGGATGTGTTGGCTCAGGTTTGTTTGTTTGTTTGTTTGTTTTTCCTGAAATTTTTCATTTTGCCTTCATATCTGAAGGACCTTGGGGGAGATACAGAGTTCTTGTTGGATAGTTTTTTTCTTCCAGCAGTTTAAATATGTCATTGCACTATTTTGTGGCTTTCACGGTTTCTGGCGAAAAAGTCAACAGTCTGACTTTTGCTGCATCGAAAGTTATGTGCATTTTTTTCCCCTCGATGCCTTTAAGGTTTTCTCTTTGTCTTTGATCCTCAGTTGTTCAACTCAGATGTGTCTTGGTGCATTTTTCTTCTTATCTTCTTTGGGTTCACTGAGACTTTGGGTCAATGAGTTGATGTCTTTCTTCAGGATTAGACAGTTCTTGGCCATTATCTCTTTAAATATTGCTTCTGCCCTTAAGTCTTTATCCTCTCTTTCTTGACTCCAATTATACATATATTAGACCTTTGACTATGTCCCATCTCTCCTATGAAGCCAGTCTTAACATATTATGTCTATGTTACAGCACTGTCCAACATAAATATAATATATGCTCATATGTAATTTAAAATTATTTAAATTAATATGAGGCTTTATTTAAAAGAGTAAGAAAAGCAGTTAAAATTATTTTAAATAATATCCTATTTAACTGAAAAATCTAAAATATCATCATATCAATATTATCAACGTGATCAATAACAATTATTAACGTAATATTCTTCTTTTGCTTTATAAGTGTTCAAAGTCCAGTGTGTATTTCACACTCACAGCACATCTCTGTTGAGATGAGCCACGTTTTGTTTTTTAAATGTATTTTTATTGATTTCAGAGAGGAAGGGAGAGGGAGAGGGAGATAGAAACCTTAATGATGAGAGAGAATCTATCTTGCAGTGAGCACACGTCAAAGGCAAGGACAAAGTTAGGATGAGAGTAAAAGGGGATGGAGCCCACGACGCGGGCGTGTTCCCTGACCAGGAATCAAACCGTGACCTCCTGGTTCATAGGTTGACGCACAACCACTGAGCCGCGCCGGCTGGGCGGCACGCACTCATTCCAATGATCATTCTCAGATGTTGTACACTTCTTCGACTGAGGGCTCTAATCTGACCTCAGTGTGGAAGACTGCTTAGCCGTTACCTCTTGAATATTGTCCAGGTATTTAAACACGGAGTGTGTGCATAGTCTTTCATTGCTGCATTGGCATTCCTCTGAGGTGCATGTTGGTGCTTCCATTCAGATGTCTATGTTTCCTAACCTCTCTCTCAAGCTCCCGTCTCTCTATTTGTAGGCGTGTTGGGAATGTCCTCGAATCTTCCAGCTCACAGATCCGCTCCTCATCTGCGACAAATCCATCAACTGCCTTTTCCTACAGAAAGTTTACGCTTCCTTTCTCAAACTTCCATGTGGTTCTTTGGCAATATCCCCGCTTTATTTTCATTCTCTTCTCACAGTTTATAAACATACATTTTTATATCTTTGAACATGTTTAGTATCTCCTTTTTATTGTCCTATTATCTCTGGAATTTTCATGGCAACTTTCCCCATTTATTGCATCTGTAATTTTCCCTCGCGGCCATTCATTTGCTCACGCAGTTTGCTGTTTCTTCAATGCGGCTCGTATATTTATGGATGAGCCACACTGGATGAGCTCCCTGGTGTGGGGATGACATGCGCTTATTTTAGTGCTGATCTATTTTGTACCTTGCCATCCTGGCCCGAGGCCCCTGTGCAGGCAGGACGTGTGAATTTGCACTCACTAAGAATGCTGGCCTGGGTTTCTGATTTCTAGTATTTACTTTTTCTTCCCCAAAGTCCACAGCGATGACCGGCGTCCTTGTCACTTCTCAGACTGGTGGGTAGAATGTTTCTGTTCCTTGTTTCTGTGAATCTTGAGGAGAAGATACCTATAGACCAGGCGTCCTCAAACTACGGCCCGCGGGCCACATGCGGGTGTTTTTGCCGTTTTGTTTTTTTTACTTCAAAATAAGGTATGTGCAGTGTGCATAGGAATTTGTTCATAGTTTTTTTTAAACTATAGTCCGGCCCTCCAACGGTCTGAGGGACAGTGAACTGGCCCCTGTTTAAAACGTTTGAGGACCCCTGCTATAGAGCATGGCTGCTGGTGGCTAATTGGGCTCAAGTTTTAAAAAGCGGAGCCTAGCAGCCATTTCTACACAAGGGCCTCTCATTCAAACCCCATTTTAGGCAGAATCCTGCCCTAAGCAGCCTGCGTCCCACACTGAACTGAACTTTGGGGATTGTATTTCAACCAATAGGACTGAGGCTTTCCCTGTCCAATCAGAGCAGCTTCATTCAGACCAATCAGGATAGTGCCTTTTGGACCAATCAAACTTCAAGGATTTGGAGTCCTCATTTGCATAAGGATGGACCTGCCGGGGACCAGAGGCTGGGACTCTGTCTCTGTTAGCCAGCTTCCCTGAGGTGTGGAGAGATGCTCCTTCCCACGGAAGCCTGTTTCCTGCGGCTGGGGCTGGAACACACAAGATGAAAGTGTTTCCCTGGAGCAGAGCAGACCCACACACAGCCAGCCGCACTGCGGAGCCTGAGAGCCTCGGCCCCGGCTGCCTTGGACCATCGGTTGGCATTTCTCATTCCGGGTCTGGAGCGGCGTTCTGTGAGGCCCCAGCAATGCTGTGCACGAGGGTCAGGTCCAGACGCCCTTTCCCCTGTGAACATTAAAGCTGCATCTTCCAGCCCATATTGAGTCCTCATTTTCCACAAGACCCTCATGGCGGGTTCCCCATCCCCCTCAGAGCTTGGCGGGGAAACATCTCGCCTCATGTGTTATCTAGAATTTTTATTTGCTTAAAGTAGCAATTATTTACCAATATAGTGACCACAATTCTACAAATAAGATTGGAAGAGACCATTTTTTAAAAAATATTTTTTTATTGATTTCGGTGAAAACAAACACAGCAGCGAGCCCTGTGGCCGGAGTCCGGGACTCGCTCGCTCTGCCGTAAACAAGAGAAGCGTTTGCTTCACGGCCTCGAGGGCCCCCGGGGGAGTCCCTGTGCATTTCCTGTGCCGTCAGCTCCCCGTCTGCCGCACCAGCAGCGGCCAGGGCGTGGGGGTGGGGGTGGGGTGGACCGGGACAGGCTGGGACGGACTGTCAAGTCCTTCGAGGCCCCACTCCAATTTCCCAGGCCAGGTTCCCACGCCCCCAGGCAAGGGCATGGAGTCAGGTCACGTGGGCGGGCTGCTGTGTGACCTTGAGGGGTCATTTCACCTCTGTGGGCCTCAGTGTCCTCAGCCATAAAATGGAGATCCCAGGGTTCCCCCCCCCCGCCCCCTCACAAGGCTAACAGAATCTGCGTGGCCTTGGCCGTGCCGGGCACAGGGCTCCCTGTGGGCACAGCCCCCCGCAGAGCTGGGCCCGCCTCGCCAGGGCCCCCAGGGTGTAAGGCCCTGCCGTCCCCATCTTGAAATCCCCAGTAACTTGGGAACAAGGGGCCTGTAGGCCGGTCTGGGCAGTGGGATCTTTCCAAAATTCTCCTCCGGGGAGTCCATGTGTGGCCAAGATGGAGAATCACGAGGTTAAGCCAAGAGTCGCAGGGGACACGTGACGAGATGGTCACGGTGAGCGGAGGGAGCAGGGGGGAGTGGCAGACTGGATGGCAGGGAGAGGGCGGTGGGTATGGGGGCACAGAGATGCCACTCTAGGCTGACGCTTGGCTCCTGGAGGCAGGGGAGTGCTCTCTGCGACCTGCGAGGAGGCCCAGTGTGGGGCGCTGGGGGGCCTGGGCCGTGACCTGTGAGGGGGCACAGTGTGGGGTGTGCTGGGGGGCCTGGGCCGTGACCTGTGAGGGGGCACAGTGTGGGGTGTGCTGGGGGGCCTGGGCCATGACCTGCGAGGGGGCACAGTGTGGGGTGCGCCGGAGGGCCTGGGCCATGACCTGCGAGGGGGCCCAGTGTGGGGTGCGCTGGGGGGCCTGGGCCGTGACCTGTGAGGGGGCCCAGTGTGGGGCGCTGGGGGGCCTGGGCCATGACCTGCGAGGGGGCACAGTGTGGGGCGCTGGGGGGCCTGGGTCGTGACCTGCGAGGGGGCCCAGTGTGGGGCGCTGGGGGGCCTGGGCCGTGACCTGCGAGGGGGCCCAGTGTGGGGCGCTGGGGGGCCTGGGTCGTGACCTGCGAGGGGGCCCAGTGTGGGGCGCTGGGGGGCCTGGGCCATGACCTGCGAGGGGGCACAGTGTGGGGCGCCGGAGGGCCTGGGCCATGACCTGCGAGGGGGCCCAGTGTGGGGTGCGCTGGGGGGCCTGGGCCATGACCTGTGAGGGGGCACAGTGTGGGGTGCGCCGGAGGGCCTGGGCCATGACCTGCGAGGGGGCACAGTGTGGGGTGTGCTGGGGGGCCTGGGCCGTGACCTGTGAGGGGGCCCAGTGTGGGGTGCGCTTGGGGACCTGGGCCGTGACCTGTGAGGGGGCCCAGTGTGGGGTGCGCTTGGGGACCTGGGCCGTGACCTGTGAGGGGGCACAGTGTGGGGTGCGCTGGAGGGCCTGGGCCGTGACCTGTGAGGGGGCCCAGTGTGGGGTGTGCTGGGGGGCCTGGGCCGTGACCTGTGAGGGGCGCAGGGTGGGGTGCGCTGTGGGGTGGCTGGGGACTGGGCCTGCCATCAGTCCCTGGAGCACGTGGGCGGCAGAGCAGAGGAGGACCTAAGCGAGGGTGGACCGTGTCAACAAGCTGAGCGCCTGCTCTGAGCTGGGCCCTGTGTGCCCGGCTGGGCATCTGGGGGAGCGGGTGGGAGGGTGCAGAACGCCTCAACGCTGACAGACTTATGGAGTTTCAACTGGAGGTCTAGAACTGGGAGCCACCACCACACGGGGACACGGAGCCGCCACCACCACGCGGGGACACGGAGCAGCCACCACCACGCGGGGACACGGAGCCGCCACCACCACGCGGGGACACGGAGCAGCCACCACCACGCGGGGACACGGAGCAGCCACCACCACGTGGGGACACGGAGCAGCCACCACCACGCGGGGACACGGAGCAGCCACCACCACGCGGGGACACGGAGCAGCCACCACCACGCGGGGACACGGAGCAGCCACCACCACGCGGGGACACGGAGCAGTGCCATGTCCAGTGCTGAGCCCTGGGAATGCTCAGGAACCTTCCAGGGACTGGCGTGTCCGTGGGAATCGTGTCCGCCCTGGGGATCCGGGGGAAGCAGCAGAGCCTGTAATCGGAGACGGGCTGGGAAGACGCGTCCCCGGAGACGGAGACCGAGCCACAAACACAGGCGCACGGGCCACCGTCAGGGAAACGCTGCCTGTTTTTCTAAACTCTGAGGCAGACGTGGGGAAATCGTCCCTCGTTCAGCCCTGAGCACACATGTCTCCTCCAAGCCGCCCCAGGCCGCTGGGCCCGGGGAGAACCAGGTACACAAGCCGCGTGGCTCCTCCCCGGAGGAGGGGGACCAGCAGGAAGGCACCAGGGGAGCCTGGGCCCGGGCCGCCAGGGCGCCTGCTGGACGGCTGCCTCCTGAGGGCAGAGGAGGGGCTGCCAGGCAAGCCCATGTCCAGCCTTCAGTGGCTGTCTGGGGAGCAGGCTGCCGTCACCCTCCCCCCCCCCAAAGTCAAAGGGGGCTGGGCAGCGGGCAAGGTTGGCCAAGGTCGTCTGACTCAGGACCCCTCAGACCTGCCCGAGCAAGTCTACGCTCTCCCCCTCCAGGAGCAGCGGGGACGCGAGGCAGCCTCTCTCCCGGGCGCGTCTCCATCCACCTGGGCCTCACGGGGCCTCGCCTGCCGCCCTGTGTCCAGGGGGTCGGAGCCGGGAGCCCCGTGGGCCCTCCCAGTGTAAGCATGGCCTTGAGAGCACCCAGGTGGGTGGGCCTTGTCCCTGTGGTGGGGTCACCCCTGGGTCTGCCTCCAACAGCAGATCGGGCCACCACAGGGAGAAGCTGGGCCGTGGGTGGGTGTGACTCCCAGCACGCAGGCCGCTGTGGCTGTTCCACGGACGATCTGAGATCGTGGGTCCTTTCGGACCGAGGGCCGCCCTGCAGCAGCGTGGCCGTATGGGAACGTGGCCCGGGGTGAAACGGTCTGGACCAGTGGTTGGCAAACTCATTAGTCATCAGAGCCAAATACCAACAGGACAACGATGGAAATTTATTTTGAGAGCCAAAATTTTTAAACTTAAACTTCTTCTAACACCACTTCTTCAAAATAGACTTGCCCAGGCCGTGGTATTTTGTGGAAGAGCCACACTCAAGGGGCCAAAGAGCTGCATGTGGCTCGTGAGCCGCAGTTTGCCGACCACGGGTCTGGACGGTCCGTCACTGGCTGGGGTCTGGGTGACTATGACTGGCAGGTGTGGGGCCCTTGGGCCTGCCAGCCAGGTCCCTGCCAGCACCTGCAGAGGGATTTCCCGCCCTCTGCAAACACCCCTGGACGTGCCGAGGGTCCTGTCTCCCTCAGGCTCACAGCGTCACATGCTTCAGTAGTCTGTGTCCAAGGAAGTGGGGGGTCACTCAGACCTGTGTGAGGGATCAGGTCAGCGCACGTGAGCATCGTCATAGGAAATGCCAGAATACGAGCGCAGGGCTGCCGTGCAGTGCCACAGGCGGCGGCTTGAACACGACATGGCCGTCTCCCAGCCTGGAGGCGGAAAGTCTGCGATGGAGGCGTGTTTGTGAAAATACACGGCAGCTCTAGTCACAGCAGCCCAAAGGTGGAGGCACCCCGAAGTCTCTCAACTGAGGATGGACAGACAAAGCGTGGTCCATCCACACAGTGGACTATTACTCGGCCATGACAAGGAATGAAGCCCTATCCGTGCTACAACACGGATGACCCTTAAAGACATGTGGAGTGAAGGAAGTCACATGCAAATGGTCATGTAGTGTATGATCCTGTTTATATAAAACTAGAGGCCCAGTGCACAAATTCGTGCACGGGTGGGGTCCCTCTGGGTGGCCTGCAGGAATCAGGCTGAAACCCGCAGTCCAATGCCTCCTGCAGCTCCTACCGGCCGCTCCCGCTCATCCCGGCCCCACTGTGCCTGCCACGGGCTCGCACCCAATCAGTCCTGATCAGGAGAGGCCTGCGCTGCCACAGCAGCACTCACCAGCCATGAGCCCTGCGTCTGGCGCCCTCCCAAAGGGAGTGGCCTGTGGGATCGGGCTGAAACCGGCTCTCTGACATCCCCCATGGAGTCCCGGATTGCGAGAGGGCACAGGCCAGGCTGAGGGACCCCACCAGTTCACGATCGGACAGGGGAGGGACTGTGGGGGGACTCCAGGGCATGTCTGGCCTGTCTCACTCAGTCCTGATCAGCTGGACCCCAGCAGCAAGCTAACCGATTGGTCAGAGCATCTGCCCATTGGTGGTCAGTGCACGTCATAGCGAGCAGTTGAGCAGCCTTAGCATATCATTAGCATATTACACTTTGGTTGGTTGTTCGGTTGTTCTGCCATTTGGTCTATTTGCATATTACCCTTTTATTATATAGGACTAGAGGCTCAGTGCACGAAATTCATGCAGGGGGGGGGTCCCCTCAGCCCAGCCTGTACCCTCTCCAATCCAGGACCCCTTGGGGGATGTCTGACTGCTGGTTTAGGCATGATCCCAGGGATCGGGGCTAAACTGGCTGTCAGACATCCCTCTCACAATCCTGGACTGCTGGCTCCTAATCACTCACCTGCCTGCCTGCCTGGTCACCCCCAACTGCCCCCCTCTGCCGGCCTGGTTGCCCCCAACTGCCCACCCTCCTGGCCTGGTTGCCCCCAACTGCCCCCCCAACCCCCCGCCGGCCTGGTCGCCCCACGCAGGCTGCTGTTCAGTCGTTTGGTTGTCCCTCACCAACCCCCCTGCCGGCCTGGTCGTAGGCAGCCATCTTGTGAGGGTGTGAGGGTTAATTTGCATATCACCTCTTTATTATATAGGATGCGCAGAGGAGGTCAGTCCACGGGGACAGAAAGCAGTCTGGGTGGGAGAGGGGTGCTAGGGAGTGACGGCTGAGGGGACAGGTTTTCTGTGATGGCGAGGAGAATGTGCTGGAACCAGATGGAGGTGGTGGCACATGCCACTGAACTGTACACTGCAAAGGTTCATTTCATGTTGTGTGATTTACCTCAGTTAAGAAAATTAAAAAGCAAGAAGGGTAGTCTTGGAGGATCGGAGGCCACGAGGACGGTCACCACGAGCGGCTCAGGAGGCATGTGGGGCCCTCTGGCTGCGAGCGAGCGCCCGAGAGCGCCATGGTGGCCCCGCAGTGCCGCGCCAGCGCCACGCGGGCCTGGACCGCCTCCACCGTGAAGCATGGGCCATGAACAGAAACACGGTCCATTCCCTCCTCAGGAGGAAAGCTGCTCTGGGGAGCCCCAGTGAGGACAACGAAAGCCGCTATTTCTGGGAGAAGGTGTTTGCAAACCGCCCATCTAACCAAGGACGAGTGCGAACAGAACCCTCAAGGCCCACAGTAAACCCACCAAGTCCAGGTGGAGAGTGCGCAGAGGCACGGGCAGGCGTGTCACGGGAGGAGCCGCGAGAAGACAAGTGACACGTGCAGGGATTCCAGCATCGTCAGCCGCTGGGCGACGCAAATGAAGCCACAGCGAGGGACCGGCACACCGATCTGATGGCCGCCACGGAGCCCGCGGCCGCACCAGCTGCGCGAGCGGGGACACGGCTCTCCCGCGTGGCCAGGGGTGTCGGTGCCGGCCGTCTGGGGGAGTCTGGCGGTTTCTTACCCAACGGAACGCGCTCACCACGTGACCCCACGACTGCACTCTTGGACGTTCTCCCAGAGAAAGAGAACTTACGTTCATAAATCAAACAAAACAACCCTCTGCAAACACGTGCCAGCGGCTCCCTGGTGACAGCCCCGCTGGGAACAGCCCACGGGCCCTCAGGGGCGAACGGTGAACCAACGGGCCGCCGTGTGGCTGTGGTTTCCTGGGGGGACCCTGCCCTCCGGTTGTGCAAGACGGTGTTGTCGGTGCGAGAACTGGGTGAAGGGCTCTCCCTGAATGACTAGCAACGGCACAGGGATGTGTCCGTGCTTTCAGACCTGTGTGAGACGGCAAAGAGCCAGGTGCTCGCACCCAGGGGCGGGGGGGGGGCGGGATGGGGGGCGTGGCCCCGGCGTTGGAGTGTGAAGCCCTCCCGAGGCGCCGCCCCCCTTCACCCTCCCCCCGCCCCCCCCTGATCTGGGAGCCGAGCCGTGGGAGCCGTTTGTTGAAAAGTGAAATGGGTGGGAGCCCGGCCTCCAGCCACACCCGGGCGATCGCGCTCCCAGGGGCCCTCGAAGGAGTGGAGCGCTGACGCCCACAAAACCTGCACCCGGTGTCCCGGCGGCTCCCTCCCCGCTGCCCGATGGCCGGCCTCTGAGCCCCGCGCAGCCGTGAGCTTGGCTGTGACCGGCCCCCGGTCCCTGGGCGAGCTGAGGGCACCGAGCTGAGGGCACTGAGCTGAGAGCACTGAGCTGAGGGCACCGAGCTGAGAGCACCGAGCTGAGGGCACCGAGCTGAGAGCACCGAGCTGAGGGCACCGAGCTGAGAGCACCGAGCTGAGGGCACCGAGCTGAGGGCACCGAGCTGAGAGCACCGAGCTGAGGGCACCGAGCTGAGGGCACCGAGCTGAGGGCACCGAGCTGAGAGCACCGAGCTGAGAGCACTGAGCTGAGGGCACTGAAGTGAGGGCACCGAGCTGAGAGTACCGAGCTGAGGGCACCAAGCTGAGGGCACCGAGCTGAGGGCACCGAGCTGAGAGCACCGAGCTGAGGGCACCGAGCTGAGAGCACTGAGCTGAGGGCACTGAGCTGAGAGCACCGAGCTGAGGGCACTGAGCTGAGGGCACTGAGCTGAGAGCACCGAGCTGAGGGCACCGAGCTGAGAAGCGCTGCAGGGCCCTCGGCACCGTCAGAGAGGAAACCGGACTCAGGGACGCGAGGGGGAGGCGGGTGACCTGGCCCAGCTCACGTGGCCGGCGATCCGACCAGGGATGGCACCCTACATCCTGGGGCATCCGGCCGTGGCGCAGACACCAGGGCTGAGGGCGGGGAGCGGGCCCTGAGCAGCCTCTCTACAGACCCAGGAGGGACGCTTCGGTACAAGAGCCGGGCGTGGAGCCGGTGAGCTGGGGCCAGGGAGGCGGGGGTCCAGTGGGCACACGGCTGGGGTGCCCCTGTCCGTGCCAGCTCTTGGCTGCTCCTGCTGCCGGGTCTGCTCCGCGTGCCTCCTCTCCAGGCCCCAGGCCGCTGCGAGGGTGTGTGCCAGCTGCTCTCCTGCCGCCGGTTCACCCGGTGAGGCGGAGGCTGCTCGGCTCCACGGAGAATCGCAGCTGCATCAGCACTTGCCTTGGGGCAGCCAACTGGATTTCACGGGCTAGACTAGACGGAAAGCCATGAGCTCACAAAACACGAGCCTTCTGGCAAGAACCTCTGCTGCAGGTCGGGGTGGGAGTCGGGGGCTGGCTTATGGGGAGCCCGTCCAGGGGGAGCAGAGCTGTGTGGGCGCCGCGGCTCCCGAGGGCCTGGCGTGGAGGCCCGCCGGCGACGGGGGGCCGGCAGAGACCACCCTCTCCGAGAGGCGCCGAGCTTCCTGGGGATTCATTGCGGGGAGGGTCAGAGGCCCCGGTGGGGGGCCGTGTACACTCACTCCATCACCCGCAGCCCTGAGAACGAAGGTGTCTGTGAGCTGTGCGTGCATTCCGCTTCTAGAAGGTTCTAGAAGTTTGCACAACCAGGTTCTCTTTCCCCAGGCTCTCCCCTCTCCTGCCCAGTGGCTGGCTGGTCACCGTCTCGCCTTGGACCAGAGCAGTCATGTTTTGACAACGCCTGGAGCCAAGCTTAGAAATAGAAACAGACCCGAGTCTGGCCCCGGGTCCGAGGGCCCGCCCCCCCTCGGCGAAGGTGGGAGCTGAGCTGCCAGCGGCTGGCCGGCGGCCTCCCAGGGAGCGGATTGTTGGATCCGGAGGAGATTGCGGGCTCCCCGGGGCAGGACGCTGGCCGTTGCACAATGGAGAATTATTCCGTGGTATTTATTTTATGGCTCCTAACCCTTGTTCTAAATCCTGCTGGTGTGTTTTCATTTAAAATGTATTAACCGAAACTTGGCATGGGACTTGGCTCCGTGAGGCCCTACGACAGCTTAATCCAGGTTTTATTATACTGGGGCTCGGTATCTGCCGCCGCAGGGGAGGCAGTGGGTGGGGGGCGGGGGCCGAGGGGGTGGAGAAGTTGGATACTGACTATGAACTTAACCCTTTTGGGGCCCTTGCGGCCATTCACGGAGTGTCTGTGGTTGGACTTAATGTTTTCCAAATGTTGCCGTAGTGACGGGTAAGCCTCCCTGAGGCGGGCTGGGGGCCTGGGGGCGGGGGGCGCTCGGCGGAGTGGGGGCCGTGGTTGTCATCGCGAGGCCTGTCGGGTGGGGCCCTCCCAGGCAGCGCCCCCTCTGAGCCCCAGGACCTCACCTCTAGCCGCCTCCTGCAGCCTGACCTGGAGCGCGCATGGGCCCCTCGGCCTCCGGAGAGCAGACCTCTCGACACCCCTGCCCCCCAACCTGCCCCAGCCCTGTGCTCCCTCCTGCGAACAGCCGCCATCGGCTAAGCTGCCCCTGCCACTCTCGCCCCTCGGTGGCCGCCGGGCCCGGTGGCCCCACCTTCTCAGTCCCTCTGCCGTCCGTCCGTCCGTCCCTTCTCCCCGCCTCCACGCCCCATCCCGGCCAGCACCAGCGCTCTCACCTGGAGTACCAGGGGCTGCTACCTGTCTCCCCACGTCTGGGTGGGACCCTGTCCGTCTGCGGCGCCTCCCTCACAGCCACCGTGTTCTTCTCCTTTAAGAAGAAACGGAATTGCCGCACATCCTGCCCCAGCCCGCCAATGAAGCCGTCCATGTCCTCGGGACCCTGTGTGCGCCATCCCTTTCCCTCCGGCCTCCTCTCCTCCCCGGCCTCCGCCTCTCTCTGGGCCCCTGGCTGGCCCCTCGGCTGTGAGATGACTCCCCCCACGGCCTCTCCGGACCCTCCTCCAGGCTGGGCGCCCCCTGCCGTCTCTCAGGGCGCCTGCGGGCTCCGTCAGGGCACCAGGTGCGCTTTTACGCTTATTGTACTGCGGGCTCGGCTCCTGTCGCCCCCACGGGCCTCTGGGTCCCAGCAGGGTTCGGGCTGTGTCTGGTTTGCTCGCGCCTGTACATCCAGTGCCCAGACCCTGTGTCCAGTAGCTGTTGGCCGAGTCCACAAACGCTGCCTTCGCGGAGCTGATGGATCAGCAGACGTCCGCTGAGCTCTGCCGTGTCCCGCCAGGTGGTGAGACACAGAACCCCCCGAGGAAACGGGAGGCCGTTGGTGGAAATCCACGCTGACGGCATGTGGACGTCCTTGGTCGCTTGGGCGGAATCTGCTGAGTGAACATGGAAAAGGTCATGACCTGGAGGCCAGGGGGTAAGCGTGTCCGACCCCGGGGTTCCTGCTGGGTCTTCGCAGTTACACCCTCAAGTGCCAGGGAGCGGAGCCGGCCAGCGGACAGGAAATCCACAGCGCGTGTGTGCCGGGCCCAGCCAGGCTCCCTCCCTGGGTCCTGCTCTAAGTCCTCCTGTTCATCCATCAAGGCCTACATGTGTGGGGGTTCCAGACCTCCTCCGGGGCCCCCAACCACGTCCTCCGCGGGGAGACAGGCCTGCCCTGGCCTCCTGTTCTTTCTGGACGCCTGGAGACCCAGGGCGAGTGCAGGAAGCTCCTTGTCCCAAGCTGACGGTCGCAATGAAGAGACCTGGGTCTCCCTTTCCCGGAGATCACAGGTGCTTCATCGTCCTTAGCCGGGCTGCGTTCACTGACTCGCTCTCATGTCGGTCTGGAGAGCGTGTGTGTGAGGGAGACCTTTATGAAAACGTTTGAAAACAGTAATTTATAGAAAACGAGAAAAAAGCCGAGTGGTGCGGGCACTCTGCTCCACGCCGCTGCTGCAGGGCAGGGGGAGTCGCCGGGGAGTTTCAGGCCGCGTTCCTCCGTGTCACAGGCCAGCACGGCGCCGGGGACAGGGCGGTGGCCTGCGAACTGCTAAGGAGGGAAACGCAAATACTCCCCGAGGACGCACCCACGTCCTGATCACTGCCCTTCCCGCGGTGGGCTCTTGGGCAAAGGCTTGGCGAGCGCACGAGGAATCGGAAGGCCAAGCCCTGGGCGTCTGTACCCAGGACCCCGCTAGGGTAACAGCGTGAACTTTTCCCAGCAGGCGTTCTCCCCCCCCCGTATCCCCCCCCCAACCCCCCCGCCGGCCCCCGTTTCTCCAGCACCTCGTCTTGCCATTGTGTTCTCAGACTGGGAGGGACTTTCTCAAGAGGCCCTCTCGTGTGGCTGCCCGGCTTCAGAAGGGGCTAAGCACCACGCCCACGGACAAAGAGGCTCGGTGACCTTGTCCCAGGTCACACAGCTAGGAGCCGGCGGGGCTGGTGCTGGAACCCAGGTCGTCTGGGCCAGGCCTCTCCCTCCCCTGACCCTTCCCAGTCCATGCCCGCGGGTGCCCATGGTTCTCCGCGTTCAGTGCTGTGATTTCTCCGACGGCTTCTCTTCCTTTCTAATGCCTGCCCCCTCCTACCGCTTCCTGTGCGCCTGCAGATCAGTAAGAAAAATGCAGCAGCCATGTGTTTAGAGAATGTTCTAGCCCCTTGTTCTCCCCCGGCTCCCGTGCCCATCACAGCGCCACCCCGAGACTTCCGGGCTGTGCGTGCCCACGGCGGGAGGTCTGCTCACCGCGGCTGAGGAACGAGGCATCCAGGGCCTCACCCTGCTCACCGCACAGAGAACGGTTCCCTTCGGTTTTTGTGTAAAAACGCTCCTGAGCCGGGGAACAGGACCCCCCGTTCCCGGAGCCGGGGCGCTGCGAGCCCAGCCCTGTTTGCTCTGGAGCCCTCGGCGCCTCCACAGGAGGATTTCATTAAGTCCCGGCGGGTCCGGGGGGGAGGATCAGAGGGAGACACTATCCCCTCTCCCCCCCGGACAGTAACAGTCTCAGGATCAGCCACGTGGTTTTCAGCCGCTTCACCTTCTCTCAGCCACAGGCGGGCTGGACACGTAAGGAGATCTGCCCGCGGGCACACGTGCAAACCTGAATTCACGGACACACGCGGTGCCGGGGTCAAAGCCACAGAACTGGGCCCCGAATAATGCTCCCCGGTACGCCTTGTACTTGTACCAGCAGCGCGATGACACGCAAAGTGACGCCAACACAGCCTGGGAGCGGGGCCGCGGCGAGCACATCGCTCCCAACGGGACAGTGCGGGGGGGGGGGGGGGGGTGAGGCCGGTCCGTGTGCGGTGGAGGGGGGTGAGGCCGGCCCGTGTGCGGTGGAGGGGGGTGAGGCCGGTCCGTGTGCGGTGGAGGGGGTGAGGCCGGTCCGTGTGAGGTGGGGGGGTGAGGCCGGTCCGTGTGCGGTGGAGGGTTGATGAGGCCGGTCCGTGTGCGGTGGGGGAGGGGGGTGAGGCCGGTCCGTGTGCGGTGGAGGCGGGCAGGAGCGGGCCCTCCGGGGGAAGGCTGGGTGAGGGTCCAGTGCGGAGTGAAAAGTAATGCCCACCCACCGCTTGTTGGAGGGATGGCCAAACCCTCGCTGACAACTTGGGAAACCAAAGAAAACAAACTGTGTGTGTGTGTGTGTGTGTGTGTGTGTGTGTGCGCGCGCGCGCACGCCTGTGTGTATGTTCACCGAGCATTTTGCACGTGCAAATAACTAACAAATTCGTGTCCCTGGATAGCATGCAGGCAGTTTATTCTGCAGCATGAGAGTGCCCAGGAGACACTTAACCGGCGGGGGTGGGAGGGGGTGAGGGGTGCTGAGATGGGTGTTTGGAACGCTCCAGGGAAAAGGTGGGGTCGGGACCACGGAGGCCAGGCTGGCGGCTGGAAGTCATGGGTGGCGCGGCCGGTGGGAGGGAGGGGATAGTCAGCAGCAAAGGGGTGGGTCCTAGGAGCCCTCGGCGGGAGTGCAGGGGAGGGAGCGGGGGCTGAGTGCAAACTGTCGTCTTCACGGTGCTTTTACCGCCCGCCATTGCGAGACTATCTTCTCCGCTCGCTTGTTTGAGCACCGTCTGTGTCACCCACGAGGACGCGGGATTCCTGAGGGCGCGTGGAGCCAGTTTCGCTCCCTGCACTGCTAGGGCCTAGCCGTGGTGTCTGGCCCGTTACATATCAGTCAACATTTGCAGGTGAATTAGCGGAGAGTGAATGGAGCGCCCTTCCTCCCGGGTGAGGAAGATGTGGACGACGTCAAGTCCGGATGAAGAGGTAGGAGAGGAGGCACCCAGGAAAGACCCAGGCGGAGATGCGGGGCCTCCTGCACCCAGGAGACACGGCGGGAGTCGGGGTGCTAGTGCTGGGATCACTTGGGAGTCAAGTCCGTGTTAGTCACGAACGAGATCACCTGGTGAGGACATGAGGAGACACAGGTCAGGACTGAAAACCAGGGACACAATACGCACAGCGGTGGGGAAAGAGCTGCAACAGACAAGGATGGGGAAGGCCTGCCAGAGGCGCCGGGGAAGACCCACAGGGTGCCCTCCAGACCCCCGGGCGCCGGGGGCTTCAGGAAGGGCGGGGCCGGCCAACGCGGAGCCTATGGCACGGGGGTCTCACGGTCCAAACGCCGATGGAGGGGCTGGTGTGCGGGAGCCTGAGCTGGTTGGCTCGCAAGACCCGATCGTTACCCTTGCAGGATTTCGTGAGCTGTTATTCAAAGTTAAAAATTAAATCTTTTAAACTTACAATGTTTGAATACATTGTATAAAAACAAAGATAATAAATGTTCAAAACTCCTCACTTTCTAATTATTTTATTACAATTTACTGCTATCTATCCTCTTGTATCTATGAATACAATAAACATAGGAACTATGATACAATAGACATGGGAACTGTGATACAATAGACATGGGAACTGTGATACAATAGACATGGGAACTGATACAATAGACATAAGAACTGTGATACAATAGACATAAGAACTGTGATACAATAGACATGGGAACTGATACAATAGACATGGGAACTGATACAATAGACATGGGAACTGATACAATAGACATGGGAACTGTGATACAATAGACATGGGAACTGATACAATAGACACTGGAACTGATACAATAGACACGGGAACTGTGATACAATAGACATGGGAACTGTGATACAATAGACACTGGAACTGATACAATAGACACGGGAACTGTGATACAATAGACATGGGAACTGATACAATAGACATGGGAACTGTGATACAATAGACATGGGAACTGTGATACAATAGACACAGGAACTGTGATACAATAGACATGGGAACTGTGATACAATAGACACTGGAACTGATACAATAGACATGGGAACTGATACAATAGACATGGGAACTGATACAATAGACATGGGAACTGATACAATAGACATAAGAACTGTGATACAATAGACACGGGAACTGATACAATAGACACGGGAACTGATACAATAGACATGGGAACTGATACAATAGACACGGGAACTGTGATACAATAGACATGGGAACCGTGGTTTAAAGGCTACATAATGATGTGCTCCTCTTCTCGGGTCTGTATCCAGTGATGCCATGTTGGTAGCTTGAACTTGGCCGTGATAGAGTATTTACACCATGGCAATTGGCAGCTCTTGTCTTTCCAGAGAGCTGGGTGTGAAACTTTCCCAGATATGTCCCTGCTTGAAGGAAAGGAAAGGGTCTGGTGTGAGCTTCATTAGGAGTGGGGGCCGTGGGAGCAGAAGCCACCAGAGACGGCGGTGGCGGGTGGAGACAGGCGGAGCTCGAGTGAAGCGGGACCCGAGGTGGCGGTGGGTTGGGTTCCAGAGCCCGCTGATGGAGAGGGTCTGCTGTCCACGGACAGAGCCTGCATTCACGTGTGTATCAGAGTAATCTGACCCTCTCAGCAAACGCTCAGGGCCTGCGTGGTCCTGCACTCCGCCTCCTGCCCTGGGTGGAACTCACCTGGGACACTTGTTTTCGGTAAGCGCTGCCACGCCACCACCCCCGCGAGACTGGCCTTCGGGTGCTGGTCTTGCGTGAACTCCCCTCCTCGGCCAATGGCAGGGCAGGCGATTGGCTGATGGCAGCACCTCCGGGCTGTGGGGAAGCTGGACGGCGTCGGTGTGGACACTTCCCTGGAACACCTGGGGGTCCAGTTCGGATGCCGCCGTTGCGTAGGTTAGTAAACACCTAGAACAAAGCGCAGGAGGGAACGTGGTCCCGCCCACCCTGCTTACGTCCTGCTTTTGATTTTTAATAAACGTACAAACTCACATTTTTAATGTCGATTGTATCACAGTACCCCAGCGGCTCCCACCCCCCACCCCCCTGTCCACGCCGGCAGCATCCACAGCCCTGTTTTCTACTCTCTCCCCTTAGAGCCTCCGGCATGACCTGCCCCAGGTGTCACCGTCATCCGGGTACTGTGCTCGCTGCGACCCCTCCCTGTGCCATTGTGTTCACCGGGCACCGCTGCCCACGCCGCCTCCTCCCGGCGGGCGCCCGGGCCGCGCCCCAGGGTGCGTTTGGATAGGCGGCAGGCCGTGGAGCATCTTCTTGGAAAATCCGTTTGTTTCCTGGGAATTAATTCTCGGGACATTTTCCCCCCAGAGGCCCCGCCAGGTCAAAGAGCAGAATGCTTTTCAGGACGTGTCACATGTTGCAAAATTGCTCTTTAATACACTCCGTTCCAGTTTATGGTGCCACCAGCAAACTCGGGGTGCCTGCTCCCCCGAGCCCTGCCCACAGACCGTTCTGTCATTTTTATTCATTCCTCCTGGTGTTTGGACGGCAGCGCAGCTCCCCGGAGCTGGGGAGAGGGGATGGCGAAACCATCTCCCCTGATGAAAGCCTGGTGCACTCGGAAGAGGGAGGTTTGACCGTAGATCGTAAAGACTTAAGATTCTCATCATTCAAGCACAAAAATGGAAAAAAAAATATATGGAGGGAACCTGGGTGGCCTGAGGGTTCAGGAAAGAGCGAGAACCAACAAAGGAGGCGTCCCGGCGGGAGGACGCGATGTCTCATAAACTGGGACGGGAGGGAACCGTGTTCCCGCTCGTACTCAGCTGGACGAAGCGCAAGAATCGCAGGAATCCCGAGTCTGGGGAACAAACCCGGAGGGGGGCTCTGTGTGCTCTCGCTGTGAAACACGTTAAACACACGCCGTGGGAGGTTGGCTGTGCCTCCGGTCGGCGGGAGGTCTGGCTTCTCTCTCGGTAGCCGCAACGGGAGTGAGCGCAATGGGGGCGCCACGCGGCCGGCCGCCCCGCGGTCAAGGGCGCTGGTCAGTTACAGCGTTTACCCAGCAGTCCCTGCGGCGGGCGGGGATGTGTCCAGCTTTCCCAACAGACGGTGGGCAGGCACAGCACACCCGTTTAAGGAGACGCTGCATTTATACTGGATTTTGTTTGTTTGTTTGTTTTAGGAAGGGAGAGGGAGGGAGAGAGAAACATCAATGATGAGAGAGAATCATGGGTCGGCTGCCTCCTGCACGCCCCACATTGGGGGGTCATGCCTACAACCCAGCATCGTCTGGCCTTCTCTCTCTCCTCCTCCCTCCCTCTTCCTCTCTCTCTCCCCTCCTCCTATTATGTCTCCACGAGATCGCACCATCCTGAGCTTCTCTGGAGACGGCAGCCGCCCGCCCGGTGCTTCTGGCCACGCTCAGCGCCGGCCCGGCCTCGGGTGAGGAGACTGGCCGGTCCCGGGATCTGGCCGAGGTTTCCATGGTCCCCTGGCCGGTGGAGGTCAGCGAGGGGCCGGACTCTCCCTGTCAGACTCCCACAGTCCCTCAGGGCCAACACCCCTCCAGCAGGATCCCCGGCTCCTGGGAGGACACCCCATGCCCGTGCCCTCCTGCCCGCCCGCCCGGCCTCTCCCCGACGTGCGGGGTCGGTTCTCGGGGCTCGGGGAGCTGCCTGTTGCTGATGCAGACACCCGTCTGCCTCAGGACCGGGCCCTGCACCTGTCGCGTCTGTCCCCTCGGCTCTCCCCCTGGCAGCGCCCGGGAATCGCCACGGCGCTGACGAGCACGGAGCGGCCCGGGTGGCTGGAATGTGGGACTTTTCCTGGTGAAGGACGTCCCGTTGGGACAGTGCACACCCACACACCACAATCCCAGAATGCCCGGCGGCGGGCTCAGCGGGGGGCGTTGACCCAGGAACCATAGGTCACCGGTTCGATTCCCGGTCAGAGCACAGGCCGGGGCTGCGGGCTCCATCCCAGGAGGGGGTGTGGGAGGCAGCCGGTCCATGATGTTTCTCTCTCTCCCTCTCCCTCCCTCTCTCTCTCAAAACCAGTAAAAACATATTTTTACAAAAACTCCCAGAACAACGCCTGCCCCGCGCTCGATGTCACCACACCCGCTCGAGGCCCCGGCGCCGCTCGGGCTGCTGCGGCGGAGCGGGCGGTGAGCTGGGTGCGTGTGTGCGAGGCCGGTCAGTGGATCCGCGGCCCAGGACCCGCAGCCTGGAGCACCCCCCCCCCGCCCCCCCGCCCCGCAGGCAGCCCCTGCTCCCGGGCTGACGGACGGGGTAAAGGGCTCACTGTGTGGCTGAGTTCTGTGGAGGAGCCGCTGACGAGCTCAGGCCTCAGGCAGCTGCTCAGAAAGGCCCTGCCCGTCACTCGTGGCAGAGCCCACTCAGCAGCAGCCCTGCCCGTGTCCTGCCAGACGCAGGGCTGCCTGGGGGTATGCGCACCCCTGGGGAGCCAGTGCTCGGGGTCCTGGCTGGGGAGACAGTGTGTGGGGTCCTGGCTGGGGAGTCAGTGCTTGGGGTCCTGGCTGGGGAGCCAGTGCTCGGGGTCCTGGCTGGGGAGACAGTGTGTGGGGTCCTGGCTGGGGAGTCAGAGCTTGGGGTCCTGGGGAGATAGTGCGTGGGGTCCTGGCTGGGGAGACAGTGTGTGGGGTCCTGGCTGGGGAGTCAGAGCTTGGGGTCCTGGCTGGGGAGACAGTGCGTGGGGTCCTGGCTGGGGAGTCAGAGCTTGGGGTCCTGGGGAGACAGTGCGTGGGGTCCTGGCTGGGGAGTCAGAGCTTGGGGTCCTGGGGAGACAGTGCGTGGGGTCCTGGCTGGGGAGCCAGTGCGTGGGGTCCTGGCTGGGGAGTCAGAGCTTGGGGCCCTGGCTGGGCTGAGCACATACTGCGGCCCCTCTGCTCCCGGCTCCGGTGGAGACAGACAGCTGTCTTTGCCTGCGGGACCCTGGGCCTGGGCCAGCCCAGGGCGAGCAGGGAGCGGGCAGGGAGCGGGCAGGGAGAGCGGGGAGAGCAGGCTGCTCGCGGTGGGCGGATGGTCCTATCCATTGAAGGGAGGAGGGAGATGGGCTGCGGGGCTTGCGAAACCGCACCTCTTGGCGAAAGTCCTTGGAGAAACAGGAGATTCCTGGAAAGCACCCTGCGGACAGCGCCGGCCGCCAAACGCCGCCAAACGCCGCCAGGCCGGTCTCCTGGCGCAGCGGCCCTGAGCCCCCAGGCGCCCCCCGCGTCCGTCCAGCCACAGGCCTGTCTCAGGGGCCCCGGCAGCTCCTGCTCTTCCTGGAAGCGACCGTTTGCACAGCGTCCCCGTGTCTGCATTTGGGAACTGGCTCCGCTTCCCACAGGGCAGGGCTCCCAGCCTGGGCTCCGACCGACCCTGGTCCTGTGGGGGCTGTGTCCCCTCCGCTGGGCCCCCACCCCGCCAGGCGGAGCGCAGCCACCCCTTCCCGGCCTCCCCTCCCCCAGCAGCACCCACAGGCCCGCGGGCAGGGCTCCCTCGTCTCCAGGGAGACGCCTGTCTTTCCCTCTCCAGCAGGTTCCATGAGTCCGCTGTGACGCCAGACCGCGCTCTCCACCCGCTGCACGAGCGCCCTCCGCGCTGCGGGCCTTGGCGTCTCCACGTGGGGCCTGCGTGGGCTCTGTCCTGGGGGACCCTGGACCTGGTGCCTGGTTTCCCATGGTAACTGGAGGCTGTGCCTGCTGCCCGGGGCGGCATATGTGTGCGTGCGTGCATGTGTGTGTGCTCGTGTGCACACGTGTGTGTGTGTGTGTGTGTGTGTGTGAGAGAATATGCACTCAGCCCACGTGCCCGGTGCTCTCCCGCGATCCACGGAGGGGGGCGTCCAAACAGCAAGGACAGAGGCCCAGCCACTCCCTTCACGCTCTCCCCCTCTTCCCCCCGCCACCCATGGCCTCCCCCGAAGCGGGGGCCTTGTTGGGCTTCCCCCCATTGGCCACTGCAGGCAGGCAGGTGAGCAGTTGGGAGCCAGCAGTCCTGGATTGTGAGAGGGATGCCTGACTGCCCGTTTAGGCCCGATCCTAAACAGGCAGTCGGACATCCCTCGAGGGGTTCCAGATTGGAGACGGTGCAGGCTGGGCTGAGGGACACCGCCCCCCCCCCCACCCCCGTGCAGGAATTTCGTGCACCGGGCCTCTAGTAAATAAATAAAAGGAGGATGGCTTCACCTGCCCCGCCGGTCCCTGGGGACTGGTCCGTGGAAGGGAGGACAGGCGGGGGTGTTAGCACCGAAAAGCCGTACAGCGCTCAGCGGGGCTGCGTGTCTGCAGCAAGCCGAGGCCCAGCGCTGCCTCCGGGTCTGAGCACGGGACAAGGGCCGCTCTCTTGGTTTAACTTCCATCGCTTGTCGTCAACCCCCCCCAGAGCAGGAAGTCCTTACGGCCAGAGGTGTGCTCTCTCTTCTCTCGCTGTGTAACACGGTGGTTATTTCTGACCCAGCGCTCCCACTTCGGGGCTGCCTTTGCCAAGCCAAGCCCGACGTTCGTGTTACTGACGCCGTCCGTCCGGGGCCCCATCCTCAGCTCTGGGAGGATCCGAGCCGAGCAGTTATCTCAGCCCATCCTGCCCCATGCCTCTCCTCACGCACCCTCACCCCGTGCTCTTCGGGAATGTGGGCTGGCCTGCCGTGACGCAGTGCCGACGGCCGGGCGGCTGAGCATCCAGAGAGGAATTCCCTCCCAGCTCTGGAGGCTGGAAGTCAAGGGTCGAGGTGTGGGCAGGGCTGGTTCCTCCTGAGGCTGTGAGGACGGTGGGCCCCCTGCCTCTCTCCTTGGCTGGCAGATGGCCGTCTGCTCCCCGTGTCCCTTTATACTGCCCTCTGCGTGCGTCTCTGTGTCCAAGTTTCCCCTTTCAACGAGTCACAGTGGATCAGAGCCCCCCTAAAGGCCGAACCCTAACTTGGCTATTTCTGTAAAGACCCTGTTTCCAAATGAGATCCCTCTCTGAGGTCCCTCAGGTTAGGATTGGGGTTCAGCCCATCACAGGCGTTAAGCATAGACTCTTTTAAAAGGTTGACATAATGCTCCGACTTAAAATGAATGGAAAGGGATTTATAACCAAAAGGTGTGTGTCTCCATGGGCGAACCTGGCGGGGTGAGGCAGTGATACGGAGCCTGAGTCACGTGCCTGGCCCTCCCTGGGCAGGTGCGAATGCAGGTGCCACAGGTGAGCTGGGCCGGGGGCTCAGATACCTGAGGGCAGGGCCGCTGATGACCTGGCCCAGCCGGTGATCACCCCTCAGTCGGCAAAGTACAATCTCCCCTTGATTTACAGGGGAGTCTCATTCTTTTTATTTTTTTTAATTTATTTTTTAAAATATATTTTTATTGATTTCAGAGAGGAAGGGAGAGGGAGAGAGGGTTAGAAACATCCATGATGAGAGAGAATCATGGATCGGTTGCCTCCTGCACGCCCTACACTGGAGATGGAGCCCACACCCTGGGCCTGGGCCCTGACCAGGAATCCAACTGTGACCTCCTGGTTCATAGGTCGAGGCTCAACAACTAAGCCACGCTGGCCGGACGGTCATTCTTGGAAAACCCAGCCTGTGTCAAGCCTTCCAAGAAACGCTTTGTGTTTACACGAGACAGAAGAACAGAGGTGACCTGGCTGGAGCCCTGGGGACATCTGAAACCAGCAGGATGTGGGCTGACCCTGCGGCCGGGCCTGTCCCGGGCCGGCACGTCGCTGAGCATGCTTAGCGTCCATCATGTTAACATTGGTAGGGTCCCCTGCTGTTGAGGCAAAAACACCGCATGCCTCTACACGGCTCTGGCCACTGGGGACCGTGGGAGAAGAGAGGAGAAGGCCGGGGGCAGCGTGCCCACCTCCCAGGCGGACCCCAGCGTCGTCGGATGAGGAGGGCAGGACAGGACGCAGCCAGCCGGGCTCTCCCGTCCATCACCTCTGCGGCCCGTGTGTGGCTGGGCGGGCCCTGTCTCCCAGGGGGTTCCCAGGCCCGCCCGGCGCCGGGCTCCCAGCGGGCGTCACGAGGCGTGGGTGCTCTGAAGGGCAGCTCACGTGGGACCGGTGAGCGGGAGTGAGGAGGGTCATGCTTTGTTCGCTCACACACCCATCTGATCAGTTCCTGAGCTACGAGTCGCCACCGTGCTCATTCCTGGACGAACCCACAGCAAGAGCCCCCTGACTTCCAGGAGTGAAGGGTCCATGGAGGGGGAGACACGTGAGCAGGGCCGTTCGGGGCAGCGAGCGAAGCATCAGCCCCGGGGCACGTGGGCAGAGGGCCACGCCCCCAGGCTGCATGTGGGTGTCATAGGGGAATTCTGGTCAAATCCCAGGGGTGACGGGGGGACGACCCCAGAGAGTGATGTACCTTCCTTCTCTGTGGGGACAGAAGGTGATGGGGAAGTGGAAGGGGAACCCCGGGTTCGCAGACAAAAGGCAGGCCGGAGGAGAGGGAGCTCGGGTCTCCAGCCTAAACCTGGAGCTTCCGGGGTCCTCGCCCTAGTGACACCCCCTTTCCTCTCCCTCTTTTCACCCCTTCTTAGCTCCGTCTTCCGGGTATGGACAAGAACGCATGTTCAAGGTCGGCAGATCCTGGGGCTCAGTCTGGCTTAGGCTTTGGAGAAGCTGAACCTCTTGGGAGTGGCCCCAGGCCCCCCGATCCCCTAGATGGACCCCGAGGCCCATCTCCCCTGAGCCTCTTCCTGGGCAGGTGCTGGTGCCACGTGCTGTGCCCTCTGCTGTCCCGCCCCCTCCCCCACCCCCACCCCTCATCTGTCCTCTCCCAGCCGCGCCAGCTGTGCTGGCCTCGCGGTCATGGATGGGAGTTTCATCCCTGTCCAGCCTCCCAGCAGGAGCCCTGGTCCCGGCTGGCACGGGGGATGGAGACGCGCTTAAATGCACCCTCATGTCAGCAGGAAGAACAGAACTGAACGAGCGGCCTCTGCGTGGGGCTCAGGCCGCAATGGAACCTCTCTGTGCTGGCGCGGAAGGAGCTGTGATGACGGGAACAAATGGGGAAAACGTGGTCCCTGCCCCCCTCTGCGTCCGAAGGCAGCGTGAACACTGCCAGCCGCCCCTGCTCGCGAGGCAGGCGGCCACGCGCTGTCTGGAGCCGGAGGCTGCCAGGAGCAATAAAACCCTCTCGGGGAGGCCTCTCCATCTGTTTAGTTTCTGACGCTGGAAAAGGAGAAAAGGCATACATACGTGATCCAAAGAACTGTCACATGCAATTACCCCGGGAGAAACACACACAAGGCCTCGCTTCGTGGGGAGGGTTCTCGTGTGGCCGGGGCCTGCGGGGGGCGGGGGGGCCTCCCCAGCTGGAGGTCTCCCACCTCAGGCGCTTCCAGCCTGCCTTGCTCAACCTCAGCGCCGGCTGGGCCGTGGCTCCGCAGGGCCCTTTCTAGGGGTGTCCGTCCCACTGGCCACCTCCCCTCTCGCCTCGACCACATTGTCCGCAGATGAAATCCGCGGAGAGGGAGCGTCCGAGGAGCCCAGAAGCCGAGGGCTGCGGAGGCCTGTCCTGAGGAGGGTGCGGGTGCCGGGGGGGCAGAGCTTGTGCTGAGTGCCCACACCAGCCCTCCGTCCTCTCTAGCACCATCGCCCCAAGCGGCTCCCAGTCCCCCAGGGGCGCGTCCGGGGTCATTGGCGGAGATCGCCACGTGGCCCCAGTTGGCCAACACCTGGAGGGGGCTCCACGCCCTGGGGTTGATCCTGACCAACAGCATCTGAGTGAGGGCAGGTGATCTGGACCTTCGGCGTTGACAGCCGGTTCTAGGAGGCTGAGCGCTGGCTCTTGGGAGCCTCCGGCCGCCGGGAACGCTGGTCCTTCAGCCACCGCCGGGGGAACGGCCTCCCTCGCGAACGCCCTCTGCGGAGCCCGGAGCCCAGCGCCCTGCGTGCGGGTCTCCCAGGAGCAGGATCGGGAGACGGGGCGTGCTCAGCGGTGACTGGTCACTTCCTGTGCGGGCATCTCTCTCCCCGCCGCCGCCCCAAGCCGGTGACCACGCTTTCCAGAAAGAGCCAAGGCCGTGAGCCACCAGCAACCCCAACTTGTCTAGACCTCTCCGTGCCCTGCCCCTGGTGCTCTCCCACCGCCGGAGGGAGTGGGGTGCGTGTGCTCCGCCCTCTGCCCGTCTCAGGCACAGCGGCTCCTTCCTCACTTAGACTTCCTCCAGCAACTCGTCCCACTTCTCACGCGGCCTCCGCTGCCTCCGTCATCTGGGTCCGCAAATACCTGTCTTCCCCGCACTCCGCCAGCGTGGCTTGTCTGAAAACACGGGGTTTTTCTTTTCTTTTCTTTTCTTTTCTTTTCTTTTCTTTTCTTTTCTTTTCTTTTCTTTTCTTTTCTTTTCTTTTCTCTCTTCTCTTCTCTTTTCTTTTTTCTCTTCTCTTCTTTTCAGGAAACCAGTTCACCCTCCCATTGGGGGACCGTTTTCCCGAGGACCCGGGACCGGCCTCGGAGTCCGTTTGGTCCGTCGGCCTCCAGCCCTTTTCCGTGACGGCTGTGCCGGTCCTGGCGCAGGCCCTGCCGTCTCTCCCTGGGACACAGGTGACGGCGCCTGCTGGCTGGCTGTCCGCGGAGGCCAGGCACTGCGCCGCGCCCGTCTATGGCCTCTCTCTCTCCACGTCCATCTTACGAAGTACCTGCTGTTACGATCCACTCTTTTCTCCGAGTGGGGAAACTGAGGCGAGGTAATTAGGTAGCTTATCCCAGGTCGGTTCAGCGGACAGGTGACAGGGCCAGGACATACAGGCAGGCGCGCCCGACACCCCCCCTGTCCCCCCCCCCCCTCTGGAGCTTTGAGTGGTCACACGCTCTCCCTGCTGTTGCCTCGGAACGGGTCTCAGGCACCCTCTTCCTGCGGAGCCAGGTCACCTCCCGATGTGCCCGATGTGCCGCCGGGACTGCCTCTCCCATCCAGGACTTCTCACCGGTTCTCCGTCCGTTCCTGGCAGGATCAAGGCCGAACCCCCAAGCTCGGCATCCAACCTCCACGGAGGACCCCGCCTCTCCTTAGCTCCTCTCCTTTGTAGCTCCGCCCACTGAAACCTCTCTCCTCCGGGGTCCAGTGCACATGTGGCCTCCGCCGCGGACCGTTCTCTGACCATCCTCCCCGGAGCGGGTGTTCCTGTCCGTTACTTCCCGGGGTGCCGGGGCCTGTGTTCCGGGCTGACTCATGGGAGCGTCTGCGTCCTGTCTCAGTTGTATTCCTGAGGCCGGGGCTGTCTGTTTACTTCGGCAGCCGTGACAGCGCCTGTCGAACGTCTCCCACAAAGGAAGCGGCTGGACCCACGATGCTTCGTTCTCACTCACGTCAAGTTCCGCTGAGGGCAGAGGGGAGAGGGCAGCGCGGCCCCACGGAGTCATTCAGGGCCCCCCGCACACAGAGACGCGGCATCTTCCACGTGTGGCTCCCGATTTCGCTCTGGGCACTGACCCCAGATGCAGATGTGGGAGCAGAGAGCAGGGGGAAGGGTTGTATGGGGGTCCCATAGGCTCGAAGTGGCACATGCCGTCGGCTGGAGTGCGGTCTCTTGCCCACGTGAGCTACAAGGAAGCGTGGTCAGTGTGGGCGGGAAGGAGAAGAAATGGGTTTGTGACTAGCGAGCCAGTCTGTACTTGGGGAGTGAATAATTGCTCTTCATGATCAGGGAAGTGGGTTAACTGGTCTCCAAAGCAGAGGACACCCGCCCCCCGGTGTGTACGTAATGACCTGTTAGCACGAAGAAGGGGATATTAGAACATCCTTTGTTTTTTTATTTTATTTATTTTATTTTATTTTATTTTATTTTATATTTTATGTACTAGAGGCCCAGCGCACAAAATCTGTGCACTTGGAGGGGGGGGGGTCCCTCAGCCCGGCCCTCACCCTCTCTCAGTGCGAGAGCCCTCAGGGGAGGTCCAACTGATGGCTTAGGCAGTCGGACACCCTTAGCGCTGCCGTGGAGGTGGGAGAGGCTCCCGCTACCGCCACTGCGCTCGCCAGCTGTGAGCCGGCTTCTGGCTGAGCGGCGCTCCCCCTGTGGGAGCACACTGACCACCAGGGGGCAGCTCCTGCATTGAGCGTCTGCCCCCTGGTGGTCAGTGCATGTCATAGCAACCAGCCGTTCCGCCATTCCGTCGATTTGCACAGTACCCTTTAATTATATAGGATATTTATTGTTGACAGTATTACAGATGTCTCCCATCCCCCCCCCCCCACACCCCCTTCTGCCCAGCCCCTCCCCCCAGGCCTTCACCACCCTATTGTCTGTGTCCACGGAGAACCTAAATAGTAAGACCTTTCATGTTGCTGACAGTCTGTGTGGGAAATAGCACTGGTCCCACATGTGGTCCTTATGCCCGCGTCTCATGTCGCATCCTACACGTGTGCATTACCTCGGGGAGCCGAGGGCGTCCCCAGGGTGCAGGGGGACATCCATTCACGCCAGTTCAGGCAGATGAGTTACGTCCGCTCGGTTAAGAGGGCTTACGGTGCCTATGATCTTGTTTTAACAAACTAGCCCCCCCCCCCCCCCCCACCAAGTGGGGCTGGGCCTGGGAAGGAACCTGCAGGGAAATTGCCGGTTCCAGACACGACTGATCCGGAAAGCAGCGAAGCCTCGGGAAGAAGCCGGCGCCGCGCTCGCTGCGAGCTTTGCCACAGGCCAAGGCCACACAGCGACGATCCAGTGTGTCCTGGCAGCAAGAAAAACAGGGAAACGGCCACACAACAGCTTCCGGGTGATTTACGTGGCCGGCCACGACCACGGGAGCTCCGCTGCGTGGGCATGGTCACCGGGCCCTCAGCTCACGCGGGGCAGGAGCCAGCGCGGTTTGCAGAACATTTGCAAACTTGTTCTCCGGAGCAGGGCGGGGACCTCTAGAATCCGGGGAATGTTTGGAGCTGTTCAGGACGCGGCCCAGCACTTGACAAACGTCGCAATAAATCGGAGGGGACGTGTTGTGAAACCCCCGGGGGGCTAGTTTCTGACTTAACGGGAGGGGGGGGGGGGTGGCTTAATGATCAGTAAACAGGAAGCAGCTCCGTCCGGGCGGAAACACTTGTCATTCCCGGCGCGGTGACGACAGCTGGGGAGAAGGCTCGGACCACAGACTGGCCCTAAATGACAGCGCATTCCTCCATCAGCAAATACCGCCCGGCTCGCCCTGGAGACCGCGCTGGGACGGGAGGAACGAGAGCCGGAGCAGAGGCCGCGTGGGAGGCCGGCGCACACGGCTCTGACCTGTGGAATGTGCTGAGTCCACGCAGCAGCGAGGGCGTCCAGGACCAGGCCTCGGGGGAAGACATTCCTACTGCAGAGTGACTTCTGTAACAAAAGCCATGCTTCCTGAGAGAGCGACATGGGCCTGGCAGCAACTGGGCCAAAATATAGAAGGAACCTCCAGGTGGCCCGACAGGGGCAGACTCAGAGGTGACTCCCAGGCTCCGCTCTCCACGCGGGAGCTGTCGCCGGGGAGGAGTTGTCACGGCGGTCGGGGGGCGGGGGGGAGTTTTAGAGGATGACATTGACGAGGCTCACTTTCTGGAGAGGATCATGCTGAGCGAAATAAGCCCGTCAGAGAAAGGTACTGGTCAGTATCACAGCATCTCACTCATATGTGGAATCTAATGAACCAAATGAACTGAGGACCAAAAATAGACCCAGAGTCACAGAAGCATGAAGACTGTGGAACCTCAGAGGGAAGGTGGGGGGTGGGGGGGTGGGAAGAGATCAACCAATGGACCTGTGTGCATCTATGCGTGGCCCGTGGACACAGACATTGGGGTGGTGAGGGCCTGGGGTGGAGGGGATGGGAGCAGCTGGAAGAGGTTAATGGGGGGAAAAGGAGGACCTATGATATACTTCCAACAATAAAGATTTTTTTAAAGAGAATTAATAAAACAAACAAAAAGCTTTAAAACATACAAGACTCTTCAGAGTGTTCTGTGACGGGAAGAAAGTCCTCGTGAACATATTTCTTACCCCACAGGCTTACTGCTTATGGGATTTTTTTGTAAAATATTTAAAAGGGTGTCTAACTTAGAGCTGAGCATCCGCTGCCGTCGGTGCGTGTGGCAAACTCACAGGGTCCGTGGCACGTGGCTGTCTGTGGTGAGCTCGCTGCTGCTGTCTTTTTTTTAAAATATATTTTCATTGATTTTTTACAGAGAGGAAGGGGAGAGGGATAGAGAGCTAGAAACATCGATCAGCTGCCTCCTGCACGCCCCCTACTGGGGATGTGCCCGCAACTAAGGTACATGCCCTTGACCGGAATCGAACCTGGGACCCTTCAGTCCGCAGGCCGATGCTCTATCCAGAGCCAAACCAGTTAGGGCTACTGATGTCTTTGAAGTTGTACATACACATAAACTGTTAAGGTAAAGATGATGTTTGAACTTTGAGGAAGAAAGCTACTCATTCTCAAAAGTCATGCCACGGAGAAAGCATTCTGAAAACAGGTGTTTGGAAATATTCCATTGCTGTGCAGTCTTGTTGTTGAAAATGACCTGTTACCTATAAAAAGTCGTATGGAAACTTTGAACAATTTGTTCAAAAATCTTCCAGAGGAAGTACTTCTGAGAGTTTTGAACCTATCGTTAAATATATTGAAGTCGATGTCCTCTGGCTTGTGGGAAAATTCTGTTAAATTGGGGAAAAGAGGAACTTACTGGGCAATTTCAAGACAAATGGTCCATCAAGGTCGCCCTGCTAGACCCCGCCAGTCCACGCAGACGCTCCGTCTTCCGCTCCGTCTCTCACCCGGGCAGTGGCTTTTTTAGCCACCACAGCCAGTGGTCACGTCTCTGAGATGACGAGGTGTGCTAAGCACCTCTCACCCGTAACACGCGGTTAAGTCCCTTCTCACGACCAGCTCATAGTCTGTGGAAGTCAAGTGATGCTGCTGAATCCATCCCTGAATGTAAGACTCCTCCGAGCACGTGACCGCCCTCACCAGGTGACTTAGGGTCCCGAGCAAAAACAAAGTCTCTGAGCGGCCCCTCTTCCCGCCGCACCTCTGCGGGACGTTAGCTTGAACGCTCCATCGCCCATCTGCCCCGCCCCACGGCCCTCTCTGCCCCGCTCTGCCCCGCCCCACGCCCCACACCCTTTGGACTAAGACTTCCTAACTCCGTGGTTGGCAAACTGCGGCTCACGAGCCACATGCGGCTCTTTGGCCCCTTGAGTGTGGCTCTTCCACAAAATACCACGGCCTGGGCGAGTCTGTTTTGAAGAAGTGGCGTTAGAAGAAGTTTAAGTTTAAAAAATGTGGCTCTCAAAAGAAATTTCAATCGTTGAACTGTTGGTATTTGGCTCTGTGGACTAATGGGTTTGCCGACCACTGTCCTAACTCATGGAGTCCCCGCTCCGCCGTCCCTCGCTGGTGTAGGTGGGCACTACTCAAACCCTTCACCCCCAGGATTGCTTACAACAAAACAGACTGTCCGAGAAGTTGGCTTCTCCGTCCACGCAAGTGGCCTGGCGTTTGGTTGTTTCATTATTGACAGTCCTTCCTCCAGGAGGGGGAGCGGGGGGACAGGAAGGGAGGGGGAGACTTAACCGGCTCCTTTGGGTGGTTCCGATAAGTCCACACAACAGTGTCGGCAGGAGCGACCAGGCCAAGAGAGCATGTGTATGAGTTCATTGGAGCCAATCTGATAACAACTGTCAGGAAGCAAAATCTCAACGGATGGAGAAAGTGCTCCAGAGAATGGCAGTTTTACAAGGTATTTAGACACTGGAATAAAAGCAGTAGATGTGGGGGTACGGGAAACCCGCCCAGGGGAGGTTAGGGGGCGGGAGAAGACAAAGCAGTGACACGTCCAGGATAAAACGCAGACGGGAGAGACACACGTCCTGTCCACTGGTGGGTACGGACAGTTAGGAGTGAGCAGTGCAGCCATGGGGATGGCGTTCTGGAACAAGATGACCTGAGGGGCCCGGTGGCCTCTGCGCTGGTGGAGGGGGGCCCGGAGGGTCTGGGGAACATGATTCTGACCTTCGAAAGGCATGTTATCGTAGGTGCAAAAAGTCAGCAGACGGCTCAGGTAAGGAAGACTGACCTTTGGCAGAAAAGCCGCAGGCCTCGCACATGACCCGCCACGACCGCGTGCAGCTGGAATGTCTATCGCAGACCCTCCTGGGTGGTGATTTGTCTCCGAGTTTGTAGGGCCCGCCGTGCGGCGTCCTCCCGCTCGGCAGGGTTAGTGCGTGAGCCCCTTGTCGCCCACAGCAGCTTCCCCACCCCGTGCGCCCCTGCGTCACCATGAACCCCTGGGCTAGGCCGCCGAGCAGCGCCTGCCTCCGCGTCCCCCACCGCAGCTCTCCCTCTGGGGGTGGCCTCCTCGCGCCTCGGCCTCCTGGGAATGCCTCGCGTCTTATAGCCGCGTCTCCAGCAGTGTCAGCGGCCTGTCCAGGAGTGGGGTGACCGCGTTCCCGGGACACCAGCAGGTAGCCACTTCTTATTTCCGCGTCCTCACTCTGAAAAAGAGCGTCGCCCTTACGCCTGGGTGTTTAACCCGGGCACCTGTAGGAGCTGGCACCCAGGGGCACCCTTCAGCGAGGGAAACGCATCTGCTCTCACAATCCACCCACACACGGCGTTTCTCACACTCACCCTCCCGCCTCCCCAAGTCCATGCTCTGCCAGACTTTCCCTCCAAAACCCAGAGGGGATCGTGCCATTCACGGAGAGGCCGATGGAACCAGGGATCCACACATTTTAAACAACGAACGGGGCGGTGAGTTTTGTACAGTTCTCAGCATTCTTCGTTTTTTCTTTTTTAAATCCTCACTCAAGGACATTTTCCCATTGATTTTTAGAGAGAGTGGGAGAGAGAGGGAGAGACAGAGAGAAACAGTGATGTGAGAGAAACACATCGATTGGTTGCCTCCTGCGTGCACCCCGACCAGGGCCTGGGCCGGGGAGGAGCCTGCAGCCGAAGTACATGCCCTTGACCGGAATCGAACCCGCAGGCCGACGCTCTATCCACTGAGCCACACCGGCCAGGGCTAGTTCTCAGCATTCTTCGCGTTAGAGGCCGTTCTACTTCTGTGCAAGGTTAGGGCAGACTAGCGGACGCTCCTCAGACTCAGCCAGGTCCATAACAGGATCTACTTCCTCGGCTTTTTTTAATACAAGGGGCTGCCTGGGACCTGCCACCTCCCTCTGGTGCTGGGGCTTCCCTGTGATCCAAAGGCCCCGTCAGGGCGCAGCTGGTCCCTGGGGACAATCGTTCGGCTTCCTGAGCGCCTAGCTCCCCGGCAGCTTCTCGCCCCCGGGCCACCCGTCCGGCTCCTCTTCTTGGCTTACACTGCAAACTCTTGAAATTATAAAACAACCAGTAACTGTGTGGTGTGTGTGTGTGCGTGTGTGTGTGTGTGTGCGTGTGTGTGTATGTGTGTGTGTGTGTGTGTGCGTGTGCGTGTGTGTATGTGTGTGTGTGCTGTGAGCCCTGTGCACGCTGAGGAGGCAGGCAGACGGTGTGCATGGAGGTGCAGGACACTCGGCTCCCGGGGGACTGTGAGCCGGGAGGACGCCAGCAGCCCGGACATAGTGTCCACATTCCTGAGTCGGGGATTTCTGGAAGCATCGAGGGCGCCACCCCCCGAGGCTCGCGCGCCTCCTGCACAGTAATAGATGGCGCGGTGAGAAACAGGCCGCAAGGTTAGATGTGGAAAGTCTGCACACTTGGCAGTGTCTCACAAAAGTAAACACACGCTGTCCATCCGATCCGCCTCCGGCCTCCGAGTTCCCCGAAGGACCCGAGAGCTGGCGCCCACACGTAACCCGCCACGGGTGCTTCCCGCGGCTGCTTCGTCGCTGCCAACACGCGGCAGCGGCCAAGGCCCTCCCGGAGGTGCTGGCCGGGTGAGCCGGCGCACCAACGCTCTGGCATGGTGCTCGGTGGCAGAAAGGAAGGAGCTGCTGAACCGTGAGAAGCCACGGAGGACCCTGGCCTGCATGTGACTGAGTGAGAGACGCCAGTTGGCAAAGGCCGCCTGCCGTGTGCTGCAGCCACAGGGTGTTCTGGAAAAGACAAACGGGACGGTGAGAAGGTCGGTGGTGGCCAGGAGCTGGGAGGAGGGAGCGCAGAGAGGAGGACACAGGTGTTAGCAGGGAAGCGATCCTGTGTGGCACCGCGTGGTGGGTACATGTCAGTGCCCGTCTGTCCACGCACAGAGAGGGCATCGCACCGAGAGGAGCCTAGTGCACAGCGCGGACTCCGCGTGACGGCCGCGTGTCGGGGCCGCGTGTCGGTGTGGGCGGGATGGTGACCACGGGCTACTCCGGGAACGGGGAGGCTGTGGTGTGTGCGGGCAGCGGGCACGGGGGAACTCTGAATGTCCTGCTCAACTTTGATAGGAACCTAAAATTGCTCTAAAAATCAACTTTATTTATTTAAAAGATTAAAAAAGAGCCTGCAGAATGGAATGAGTTCAGATCTCAGCTGCTTCTTCAAAGTAGCTGTTACCCCGAGAAAAACCAGCCACGACCTCAGCCACGTCCCCACCCGGCACCGCTCCTCGGCCCGCCCGCCCGCCCGCCTGCCCTCCCGCTCGCCTGGGGAGCTCAGCATGAAGTGAGGACCGCTGCCTCCAGCCTGGGACATGCCCTCTGCAGGGAGGCGAGGCGGCCAAAGGCCAGGGAGGCCAGTGGCATCTCCTGCCCGCCCAGGTGTGCAGGGGTGACCTCCCGGGAAGGCTGGTGTGGTGGGCAGACACCTGCACCTCGGGAGCATCAGAGGGCGCGGGGAGAGGCCGGAGGGCAAGAAGATCCCATCTCTGTCCTCTCTTGATTCTATTTTTAAAATATATTTTATTGATTTTTTACAGAGAGGAAGGGAGAGGGAGAGAGACACAGAAACATCAGTGATGAGAGAGAAACATCGATCAGCTGCCTCCTGCACACCCCCTACTGGAGATGTGCCCGCAACCAAGGTACATGCCTTGACCAGAATCGAACCCGGGACCCTTGAGTCCGCAGGCCGACGCTCTATCCACTGAGCCAAACCGGTTTCGGCTTGATTCTATTTTTAAAATATATTTCTATGATTTCAGAGAGGAAGGGAGAGGGAGAGGGACACAGAAACATCAGTGAGGAGAGAGAATCATGGACCGGCTGCCTCCTGCACACCCCCTCCTGGGGATGGAGCCCACACCCCAGGCATGTGCCCTGACCTGGAATTGAACCGTGACCTCCTGGTTCCTAGGTCGACGCTCAACCACGCTGGCTGGGCTGGCCTCTCTGGATTCTTAGCGAAAAGCTAAGACACACATTACCCAGACACACACCGGCATGCACAGGGACAAAAGCACAGGGGCAGACGGGCTGCCGTGTGCACGCGTGACCCGCAGACCCTTGCACAATCACATGCACACGTTCGGAGCTGGTGTCTGTTACAGACGCGGGTAGACAGACAGACGGCCAAGGCAGTGCTCGGTCTGGGTTTGAGCAGCAGCTGCTGATAAACAGTCTCCCTCCATAGCCTGGGGAGGTCACTGTCCTAACACAGGTCCCCTGGGCCTGCAGCAGCTTCCAGAACAGACCGAACAACCAGCTCCCTCCTCCCTCCCGAGCCTGCACGGGGAGCTGTGTCTGTCCCTGAATCTCCCGCGTGTGTTCCTCACAGCTCCCCACGGCTGTCTCCCCACGCTCGCTCGCTGCAGCGCCCCGGCAGGTGGCCACTTAACGCTGGCGGTGGAGGTTGATGACCCTCCGTTCCCCCTACGACACTGGCGTTCTCAGTGGGGGGGAGGGTGGCAAGAAAGTGCCCCCCGAGGGGGTGGATGGCAGGAGCTGCCGAGGCTGGATCTGGCCAGCGGGCGGGGAGGAGTCTGTTTCTCTGGGCCCTGGGACTGGGAGCCGCGCTGGGGGTTGCGTAAGTCGCCTGGAGAGATGAGCAGTGGGACGGCCCTGAGTCCGGGACACTTGGCCCCCAGACTGCTCCAGGGAGAGGAGCTGAAAGTGGGAACAGGCCCCACGGCGCATGGGCAGATGGGATCTGGACGAATGTGGGAAAATGCTCACAAAATTAACCAAAGCAACACCTCTTACGTTGACCGAGGACGTAGAAACCTTTGAGAAACTTCTGTGCTCACAGGCAGTGTCTAAACACTCGTTCGAAAGCTCCTGTTGCGTTAAGGAGGGAGGCTTTCAGTGCGTTCATTCTTTTAAAACTCTCTATTCCTTCTTCTTTTAAAATACGTTTTTACTAGAGGCCCGATGCACGAGGATTCGTGCAAGAATGGGCCTTTCTTCCCGTGGCTGCCGGCACCGCCCTCGCTCCCATTTTGCAGCGTGGACTTTTCAGTGGCGCGGTGAAAAACGCAAGCCATCCATACGCCGAGCTCGCCCGAGCGAGGCGGCCGCGAGGAGCCTGTGTGGAGGCCAGGGGAGCAGTGGGTTTACTTAGCAGTAAATGAGTCCCTCTCCACCTGTATATATATATATATACTAGAGGCCTAGTGCACGAAATTCCTCTCTATATACTAGAGGCCTAGTGCACGAAATTCCTCTCTATATACTAGAGGCCTAGTGCACGAAATTCCTCTCTATATACTAGAGGCCTAGTGCACGAAATTCCTCTCTATATACTAGAGGCCTAGTGCACGAAATTCCTCTGTATATACTAGAGGCCTAGTGCACGAAATTCCTCTCTATATACTAGAGGCCTAGTGCACGAAATTCCTCTCTATATACTAGAGGCCTAGTGCACGAAATTCCTCTCTATATACTAGAGGCCTAGTGCACGAAATTCCTCTCTATATACTAGAGGCCTAGTGCACGAAATTCCTCTGTATATACTAGAGGCCTAGTGCACGAAATTCCTCTCTATATACTAGAGGCCTAGTGCACGAAATTCCTCTCTATATACTAGAGGCCTAGTGCACGAAATTCCTCTATATATACTAGAGGCCTAGTGCACGAAATTCCTCTCTATATACTAGAGGCCTAGTGCACGAAATTCCTCTATATATACTAGAGGCCTAGTGCACGAAATTCCTCTCTATATACTAGAGGCCTAGTGCACGAAATTCCTCTCTATATACTAGAGGCCTAGTGCATGAAATTTGTGCACTTGGGTGGGGGGTCCCTCAGCCTGGCCTGTGCCCTCTCGCAGTCCAGCAGCCCTCAGGGGATGTCTGACTGACGGTTTAGGCCCGCTCCCCACCACCGCCGCTGCGGTGAGAAAGCATGCCTTTCCGATTATCCGGTTTTGTGCATTGATTTCATCTAAGTTCATCATTAGGGGTGAGCCTGTCCCTGCGCTCGCCAGCTGTGAGCCTGGCTTCTGACTGAGTGGCGCTCCCCCTGTGGGAGCGCACTGACCACCAGGGGGCAGCTCCTGCATTGAGTGTCTGCCCTCTGTTGGTCAGTGCATGTCATAGCGACCGGTCGTTCTGCTGTCCGGTCAATTTGCATATTAGCCTTTTATTATATAGGATTGTATATGTTCAACTACCTCAAATTTTAAATTCTACAAAAAACCTTTTACTTCTGTACGGTAAACACTTCTCTTGGCAAAAGATTGGAAAACACAGGGAGACACATGCTATAAACCAGAAATTAGTATGCAAAACACATAATAAAGAAAAATAAAAGTAGAAAAATTAATTGCCTGAAGAGGAAACGTGGATGCCAACAAACAAGAACAAAGCTGTACTCGGAGAAGGCAAATAAAAGAACAAAGAGGCAGCTCTTCACCCACTGCCTCCCTCAGACCAGGCGGGCAGGCCCCCTCAGCAGCTGGCGAGCTGTAGGAGGAGGGATACGTTCGTAAACAGCTGCTGGAAACGTGAAGTGGTAACGGCATCTGGGAGAGGAACTTGGTGGTGTCTGTGAAAGTGGAAAACCTGCCTAAACTGTGTCCTGGAAATTATGCATTAAGATGTTCACTAGGCAACTCCTGTGTGGTTCTATACACACTCCTGTGTGGTCTGTGAGGGTCCTATACACACTCCTGTGTGGTTCTATACACACTCCTGTGTGGTCTGTGAGGGTCCTATACACACTCCTGTGTGGTTCTATACACACTCCTGTGTGGTTCTATACACACTCCTGTGTGGTTCTATACACACTCCTGTGTGGTTCTATACACACCTCCTGTGTGGTCTGTGAGGGTCCTATACACACTCCTGTGTGGTCCTATACACACTCCTGTGTGGTTCTATACACACTCCTGTGTGGTTCTATACACACCTCCTGTGTGGTCCTATACACACTCCTGTGTGGTTCTATACACACTCCTGTGTGGTCCTATACATACTCCTGTGTGGTTCTATACACACCTCCTGTGTGGTCCTATACACACTCCTGTGTGGTTCTATACACACTCCTGTGTGGTTCTATACACACTCCTGTGTGGTTCTATACACACTCCTGTGTGGTTCTATACACACTCCTGTGTGGTCCTATACACACTCCTGTGTGGTCCTATACACACTCCTGTGTGGTTCTATACACACTCCTGTGTGGTTCTATACACACCTCCTGTGTGGTCCTATACACACTCCTGTGTGGTTCTATACACACTCCTGTGTGGTTCTATACACACTCCTGTGTGGTTCTATACACACTCCTGTGTGGTCCTATACATACTCCTGTGTGGTTCTATACACACCTCCTGTGTGGTCCTATACACACTCCTGTGTGGTCTGTGAGGGTCCTATACACACTCCTGTGTGGTTCTATACACACTCCTGTGTGGTTCTATACACACCTCCTGTGTGGTCTGTGAGGGTCCTATACACACTCCTGTGTGGTTCTATACACACTCCTGTGTGGTTCTATACACACTCCTGTGTGGTCCTATACACACTCCTGTGTGGTTCTATACACACTCCTGTGTGGTTCTATACACACCTCCTGTGTGGTCCTATACACACTCCTGTGTGGTCCTATACACACTCCTGTGTGGTCCTATACACACTCCTGTGTGGTTCTATACACACTCCTGTGTGGTTCTATACACACTCCTGTGTGGTCCTATACACACTCCTGTGTGGTTCTATACACACCTCCTGTGTGGTCCTATACATACTCCTGTGTGGTCTGTGAGGGTCCTATACACACTCCTGTGTGGTTCTATACACACCTCCTGTGTGGTCCTATACATACTCCTGTGTGGTTCTGTACACACTCCTGTGTGGTTCTATACACACTCCTGTGTGGTTCTATACACACTCCTGTGTGGTCTGTGAGGATCCTATACACACTCCTGTGTGGTTCTATACACACTCCTGTGTGGTTCTATACACACTCCTGTGTGGTTCTATACACACTCCTGTGTGGTTCTATACACACTCCTGTGTGGTTCTATATGGGTCCTATACACACTCCTGTGTGGTTCTATACACACTCCTGTGTGGTCTGTGAGGATCCTATACACACTCCTGTGTGGTTCTATACACACTCCTGTGTGGTTCTATACACACCTCCTGTGTGGTCCTATACACACTCCTGTGTGGTTCTATACACACTCCTGTGTGGTTCTGTACACACTCCTGTGTGGTTCTGTACACACTCCTGTGTGGTCTGTGAGGATCCTATACACACTCCTGTGTGGTTCTATACACACTCCTGTGTGGTTCTATACACACTCCTGTGTGGTCTGTGAGGGTCCTATACACACTCCTGTGTGGTTCTATACACACTCCTGTGTGGTTCTATACACACCTCCTGTGTGGTCTGTGAGGGTCCTATACACACTCCTGTGTGGTTCTATACACACTCCTGTGTGGTCTGTGAGGATCCTATACACACTCCTGTGTGGTTCTATACACACTCCTGTGTGGTTCTATACACACTCCTGTGTGGTTCTATACACACTCCTGTGTGGTTCTGTACACACTCCTGTGTGGTTCTATACACACTCCTGTGTGGTTCTATACACACTCCTGTGTGGTTCTGTACACACTCCTGTGTGGTCTGTGAGGATCCTATACACACTCCTGTGTGGTTCTATACACACCTCCTGTGTGGTCCATGAGGGTCCTATATGAGTGTCTGTTACTGCATTGTTTGTAACAGCAGAAAGAAGGAATGACAGAAATCCTTCAAGACAGAAATACATAAAATGTGGTATTCTCCAATGATGAAATATCATACAGCAATTAAAAAGTAGAAATAAAATGGATATATATCAGCAATAATAGGTCTTAAACACATAAAGTAGTGTGTCCAAAGAAAGATGCAGATTGATGGGATACAGACATTATCCTATATAATAAAGATGTAAAATGCAAATTGACCATCATGCCCTCACAAGATGGCTGCCTACGACCAGGCCAGCAGGGGGGTTAGTGAGGGACGACCAAACAACTGAACAAGCAGACTGCGTGGGGCGAACAGGCTGGCGGGGAGCGGGGGGCAGTTGGGGGTGACGAGGCTGGCAGAGGGAGCAGTAAGAGGAGACCAGGCTGGCGGGGGGGGGCAGTGAGGGGCAACTAGGCCAGTGAGAGGGCAGTTGGGGGCAACCAGGCTGGCAGAGGGGGGCAGTGAGGGGTGACTAGGCAGGTGGGGGGGGCACAGTTGGGGAAGACCAGGCCAGCAGGGAGGGGGCAGTTGGGGGCGACCTGGTCAGCAGCGGGGGGCAGTTAGGGGCAACCAGGCCAGCAGGGAGGGGCAGTTAGGGGTGACCAGGCAGGCAGGATGGTGAGCAATTAGGAGCCAGCAGTCCAGGATTGTGAGAGGGATGTCCGACTGCCGGTTTAGGCCCGATGTCGGCCCAATCCCCGGGATCAGGCTTAAACTGGCAGTCAGATATCCCTCGAGGGGTCCTGGATTGGAGAGGGTGCAGGCTGAGCTGAGGGGAGCGCCCCCCCATGCACGAATTTCATGCACCAGGCCTCTAGTTTTTAAAATAAAATCATACAGTATGTGTGTGCATTTTAGTGAAGGCATATGTTCCTAGAAAAAGGTTTTAAGAAGTGAAATGATACCCCATCACTTCAGTCTCCAGGGAGGTGTGGAGAGGAGTGGGTGAGGGTTCGCGGTTTGGGGGACATTAGCTAATATCTCTCCTCAACTCACCCCTTCCTCCCTCTCTCCCTCCCTCTCTCCCTTCCTCTCTCTCCCTTCTCCCCTCCTCCCTTGCCTGATTTCCTTCTTTCCTCTCTCCTTTTCTCCTCTCTAAAAATGGACAAGAAGCAGATATGACAACCAAGTTAGCATTGATTCCAAATGATGGGAATATAGACATGTAGGTTAGTGCTTTCTTTTACTGTAACCTCGCTCTCAGAAAGCAGAAACCAGGCCAAACAAAACACCCAGTGTGTATACACATAAAATCGTAAACTGTGGACCTATGAACCAGGAGGTCACGGTTCGATTCCCGGTCAGGGCACAGGCCCGGGCTGCAGGCTCCATCCCCAGTGGGGGGTGTGCAGGAGGCAGCCGATCCATGATTCTCTCTCATCACTGATGTTTCTATCTTTCTCTCTCCCCCTTCCTCTCTGAAATCAATAAAAATATATTTAAAATAAGAAAAGAAAAAAGAAACAAAGCTTTCTTGAGGCCCCGGTTTTGTCTTTGGAAAAGCTGGGGTTCAGTCACATAACCTCAGGTCCCTTTCTGTCCTAAAATGTTCTGATTACTGCCCGGCCGGTGTGGCTCAGTGGTTGAGCATCGACCTATGAACCAAGAGGTCAGGGTTCAATTCCGGTCAAGGGCACAAGACGGGCTGTGGGCTCGATCCCCAGTAGGGGGCGTCCAGGAGGCAGCCGATCCAGGATTCGCTCTCATCATTGATGTTTCTCTCTCTCTCCCTCTCCCTTCCTCTCTGAAATCAATCCAAATAGATACATTTTTCACATGTGAAGACAACCACCTGCATGTGTCAGTTGCTGACTAACAGTGCCGAGGGCTGTTCACGCACAAGCGGACATGGGAGCCTCGCGGAGGGACATGGCCATAAACCAGCAAAGAGGCTGTGGAATTACTTGGAAGTTTCTCTCGGGTCATATAGAACAAACTAGCCACAGGGAGCTCAGCCCCTCTCTGGCTGAGAGCTCGGAGGCGCAGCATCCCCGGGGGCAGAGGTTCATAATTGATGAGCAATCTTATCAGACTCGAGGGATACGAAGGGGAACCGGATGCCTGGCTAAGGGCCGAGGGCTCGGCAGACGGAGGAAGCCGCTGGCTCCGTGTCGGTGCCGCTGCGTGTTTCAGGAGAGCAGCCAGGCCGAGCCACGGCACCCGCGGTGTGGGCTGCAGGGTCAGGTGCCTCCGGGAGTGTGCCTGGACGGGAAGGGCCTGTGGAGACATGTCCCCCCTACCGGATGCCCCTGGGTTGGCTTCTTTTTCACCTGCTTGAAGGGGACCGGGGAGGATGCTGGCACTCGCTGGAGGGGGCGAGGGGCTCCGGTTACCGAGAGGCTGTGCATCACTGAGCAAGAGGAGCAGGAGAGCAAACCGAAGCTCGAGCTCCCGCTGTTAGTAGAGGAACAAGGATTCGAACCCAGCTTCCGGGAACTCAAAGGCCCTTCACTGGGTTTTGTTTAAACCTCCCCACTCTTAGAGAGGCCGTGGGGGCCTCAGGAGCAATCCTAAAACTGCCTGATGACCGGGTCAGCCCATCAGAACGCACTGCGTCGCTATGCTGCATGGGCGTAGCCTGGAGAGAGAGCCCCGCCCCCAGCTCGGACCCATCAGGCTCTGGAAACACGTGGCAGGTGAGACAGGAAGTGGGCTTCCATAAAGGTAACTGTGTCGTCTCTGCCTCCTTAGTTCCAGTGGCTTTATTTCACACTAAAGCTTCATGAAATCATATTCCTCTCATTAAACCACTCCTTTTTAAAATCTAAATGCAAAAGAAAATAAAGGAGAAAAGAGATGGGGAAGGGATGGCTTAACTTCTCTGCATTTTGGGGTGACCGACAAAGTTTGCTCCCCCTCAAAGGACTTCGGGTGTCCCCAGTTAAGAGAGGTGTGCAGCCCGGCCGGCGTGGCTCAGTGGTTGACCTTCGACCTGTGAACCAGGAGGTCACAGTTCGATTCCCCGTCAGGGCACATACCCGGGTTTCGGCCTCGATCCCCGATAGGGGGCGTGCAGGAGGCAGCCGATCCATGATTCTCTCATCATTGATGTTTCTATCTCTCTCTCCCTCTCCCTTCCTCTCTGAAATCAATAAAAACATATTTTTTAAAAAAGAGAGAGGTGTGCAGGCATCCTTGCACCCTCTCCAGGCGGGTCCCACCGTGGTTCTGTCTTTGGACCGCCCCCCCATCCCACCCGTTGCCCTCCCACCTCAAAACCGTGTCTCATATGGCTCCCAGGTGCAGCCTTCTTCCTTCCCCCTCCGCTGCCCCTCGTTGCAGGGGGGCCCGTTTTCTCATCCCGACCTCTCCCAGGCGGGGAGTCCGTCTTCGGGCGGCAGTTCCCAGACAGCGCCCCCCGCTCCGGGCGCTGCCTGCCGCGGGTGGAAACCGCGCTTTCACAACCCCGCCAGCCCCGCCCGCTGCCGTGTTTATTTGGTTTTGACGCGAGTGGGTTGACATCGGGTCGGTTTGGAGGATTTCACAACACTCCTGGCGTCTGGGGATGCGACGGGGAAGATGGAAGAGGGGATGACAGCCTCGGGGCCGCGGGCCTTTCCGCTCCGTTGTGCAAACTCGGCCCCGTGGGATGGGCAGGGGGACGCAGGGACGCATTTTTCTGCTGGTCAGGGCCGTGGCGTTGAACGGCTTGAGGGACCGCGCAATCACATTCCTCCGCTCCGTGCCGGGAGGAACTGACGGGAAAGTGTGTCGCCAGTGAGCCCACCTGCTCCCCGACGGCGGCGGGAAGGGCGCCAGGCCAGGCTCCGGATGCGGAGGACCAGCTCCGTGTGTGCTGGGGCCTTTGCGCCGTCTTGTTTTTAAATCCTCACCCAGGGATGTTTCTTCCATTGGCTTTTAGAGAGAGTGAAAGGGAGAGACAGAGAGAAACACCGATGTGAGAGAGACACATCCATTGGTGGCCTCCCGCATGCCCCCAACCAGGGCCAGGAGTCTGCAACCGAGGTACGTGCCCTGGACCGGAATCGAACCCGGGGACGCTCTGTCCAGGGAGCCACGCCGGCCGGGGTTGTGCTGTCTTTCGAGTCAACCGCACCGTTGCCTGAACTAAGCTGGGAGATGGCCTGGCTCCTGGGCCTTGCGGTTGCCAACCCTCACGCGCACCTTCCAGGCTGAGGAGAGCGGACGGCAGGCAGGAAGGTTCTGGAAGGGGACTATGGCTGACAGGACCTCCGTCTGCCCCAGCTCGGCCCCCCGAGGCTCAGGTGCACGTGGCCCGGCTGCTTCCCCGACAAGGCCTTGGTCCGAGGCCCCCTGGAGACGTCCGCTCTCCAAATCGCAGGCCTCGGTAATTAGGAAAGCTTATTGGCAATGTTTTCAGTATTTTCAAGCTGAAAACATGCCCATGTATCTAAACAACCCCCAGGGACGGAGATGGGGGCACGGCAGGCCGGCGAGGAGGCCGCCGCCCGCCGCAGGCCCAGGCGGGCGGGTGCCCACGGCGAGTTCTTGGCCAGCGGCCTGAGCCAGAGCCGCAGCGTCTGTCCGCGGCCGCGGTGGGAAGTGCTCTAGCAGGGCCTGGTGGCACTCGGACAACCGTGTGTTTTCTCAGAGGCCAGATTGAGAAATCGTGCGGCTCCCTCCGTGTTTGCCTTCTCCGGACGAACGCAGCCTTTCCTTTAAAATACCCCACCTGAGCTGGGGCGCCCGGGGCAGGGCCCCGTGTTGTTAGTGGCAGGGGCTCGAAGACCCCACGGGCCGCGCAGGCGTCGGTGGGCGAGCCCCGGCCTCCGGGGACTCCGCGGCCAGAAACTGCAGCCAGACGGGCCGCGGAGGAGAGCGGAGGGCTGGCTTGGGGGCCCACAGAGAATTGCGAGTTATGGGAACAGAAGGGAGGGAGGCATGTTGATGAGAAACATGAGGGCGCGCTGGCGCGGGTTCTGCTGCATAATAGGAAATTTGTTTCGGGTTTTCCGCCAGCAGATGCATGGCCTGGGGAGTGAGGAGCGGCATTGTATTCCAGGTTCAAATCTAAGTTTGGAAAGGACGTTTTGGGAGGTATGCCTCATTTCACAGGAGCTAAGTAGCTTTCTGAATCCTCGTCCGCGCGGCGTCCAAGAGAGAGCTGGCTCAGGGAACGGGTTCTCTGTCGGCTCTGAAAAATTGTTCTCTCGGTTTTCAGTTTTCATGTATGTTCGGTGGAGGGCGGGGGTGGGCTACAAGGGGCCAATGGGGGATGGGGAAGAAAGGGGAGCATCTATAGTACTTTCCACAATAAATTAAAAATGTCTGTATATATGTATCTGGCTCTTTTGTGGCCACTGGCTGGTGCCTTTGAATATTCTTCCCTGTGAATCTGCATGTGCTGTTACACTCTGGTTCTGACTGCGCGTCTCTGAAAAAACAGGAGTCTCCGCCCGGCCGGCGTGGCTCAGGGGTTGAGTGTTGACCTATGAACCAGGAGGTCCAGGTTCGATTCCCGGTCAGGCACATGCCCAGGTTGCGGGCTCGATCCCCAGTGGGGGGTGTGCAGGAGGCAGCCGATCAATGATTCTCTCATCATTGATGTTTCTATCTCTCTCTCCCTCTCCCTACCTCTCTGAAGTCAATAAAAATATATTTCAAACAAACAAACAAAACAAAACAGTAGTTTCCACGAAGCCCTGCATGTGATGCAGCTTCGGAATATAAAGCTCCCATTCAGCCCTGGCCGGTGTGGCTCAGTGGATAGAGCCTCGGCCTGCGGACCAGAGGGTCCTGGGTTCGATTCTGGTCAAGGGCTGGTACCTCGGGTGCAGGCTCCTCCCCGGCCCGGGCCTTGGCCGGGGCATACGCAGGAGGCAGCCCATCGGTGTGTTTCTCTCACATGGATGTTTCTGTCTTTCCCTCTCTTCCCACTCTCCCTAAAAATCAATGGGAAAGCCCCCTCCGGGGAAGATTAACAACAACAAAACAAACAAACAAAAATCTCACATTCTGGTCTGTTTACAGCTGTTAATGTTCCTGTGGGTCCTTAAAGGAAACAAACACAGAAGTCACGTGAACGTTTCCTCTCTTTCTCTAAACGAAAGCATCGTCCCTTCTGTACCTTTTTCTTAGCGGGAGACTTGGCTACTTTGAGCATCGTCCCTGTAGGTGACATTCCATTCCTCCCTCCCCCATTCCAAACCAAAGGCTGAAAACTTGCTTATCCAGGCGCCGAAGGGTGCTGCCCCTTTAAGAAGGCGCAGTGCTCTCATGAAAACGTCGGGGAAACGTTACGGGAGAAGGGACATTGGACACTGGCTTTCAGGTGTTCTCAGGGCTTGGAATTCGCTCCCAGCATCAAAAATCAGACACAAGTCCAGATCTTGGCAGGCCACCGCGGAGGGAGGTCTGTACATCCGCGTCTCAGCGGCGGCAGCTGGTCCTCCGGGAGGCCTGACCCGGGAGAAGAGGCGCCACGTCACAGCCCGCGTGCCCTCTCGGGACGTGGCCTTGCCGCCCGCCATCGAGAGGTGGGGTCCACACTCTCCCCTACGTTAGCGACCCGCTCCTCCCAGCAGAACGGAGGGCGGGAGGCTGCGGGGGAGCGGGGAGGCGTGGGGTCCCTCTGTTCCCTGCAGGGCATTTTCTGGGCGCGCCTCTCGGGTGCTTCCTCCCGGGATCGGCTGCCGCGCTGTCAGGAAGCCCATGCTGCTTGGAGAGGCCCGAGGGGCTGAAGGTGGAATCTCTGGCCGCCAGTCCCACCCAAACCCAGGCCTGGACTCAACCCCACTCGCTCGGGTGTGAGAGCGCCTCCAGGTCAGCGAGTCAGCGATTTCAGCGGGTGCGGGTGCGGGTGCGGGTGCGGGTGCGGGTGTGGGTGCGGGTGGGTGTGCCACAACAGCGTTCCAGCCGCGCGGACCTGACGCTTCAGTCAGGGGCTCTGGCCTCTTCTCTTTTAAATTCTCGACACAAAATGACCACAGCCAGCACAGCAGTCGCTGTCCGGTGAAACGAGTCAGAATTGTATATTTGTTTTGTCAGGCAAGACGACATACAGGATTGGAGTGCTGCAGCGTTTTAGTAGCGAGCTGCTGTGCGCCAGGAGACGAGAAAGGTGAGAACCGCTGCTCTGGGTGATTCCGTCTCCAGCCACAGGCGTCACGGGCGACCCGCACGGCTGCGCCCCGTCCACGTGTGGCTGCCCCGAATCCAGAGCATCACACGGCGCCGTGGAGCGGCTCGCGGGGTTCAGGGCTTAAGGCGTAGCGGTGGGTAACGAACGCTCGTCTTTGCAGAGCCGTCGCTCGTGGGTTTTAATTAACTGGGTCTTAGAGGGCAGGAGGCACTTAGTGTTCACCTGTTCTATTCCTCCTCCTTGTCCGAGAACACCCGTGGGTGCGAAAGCTGACAACCCCCGGAGAAGGGAACGGTCTCGGTGGTTGGCATGTAGAAACAATGCTTATCACCCGTTTACACGGACATGAGCAGGGCACGCCGTGCACGGACACCCCCTCGGGTCCCTGCTGCACAGCTGGCCGTGGTGCGGACACCCCTCGGGTCCCTGCTCGTACAGCCGGCCGTGGTGCGGACACCCCTCGGGTCCCTGCTGCACAGCTGGCCGTGGTGCGGACACCCCTGGGGTCCCTGCTGCACAGCTGGCCGTGGTGCGGACACCCCTCGGGTCCCTGCTCGTACAGCCGGCCGTGGTGCAGACACCCCTCGGGTCCCTGCTGCACAGCTCGCCGTGCACGGACACCCCCTCGGGTCCCTGCTGCACAGCTGGCCGTGGTGCGGACACCCCCTCGGGTCCCTGCTGCACAGCTGGCCGTGCACGGACACCCCCTCGGGTCCCTGCTCGTACAGCCGGCCGTGGTGCGGACACCCCCTCGGGTCCCTGCTGCACAGCTGGCCGTGGTGCGGACACCCCTGGGGTCCCTGCTCGCACAGCCGGCCGTGGTGCGGGCGGTTTGCTTGCAGGTGCCTAGAAGGAGGAGGAGCCACTGCTGTCCCCTCTCACTCCACCTGCCCATCAAATGCAGCTGCCTCGGCCACTTCAGCTCTCCCTGGGAAACGTCCGGCCGTCTGAGTCAGACCCCCTGGGTTTCCCCGACACCCATCCAAACACCCCACAGTCATGGCCTTTGGAGAGGAGGTGCTCACTGACAAATTTCATCCGGATATGAAGAGGGCCTGATGCCAAATACCCTCTATCGAGCCCGGCCGGCCTGGCTCCGTGGTTGAGCGTCAACCTATGAACCGGGAGGTCAGGGTTCAATTCCCCATCAGGGCACAGGCCCAGGTTGTGGGCTGGATTCCCAGTGGGGGGCGTGCAGGAGGCAGCCGATCCGTGATTCTCTCTCATCATTGCTGTTTCTCTCTCTCTCTCTCCCTCTCCCTTCCTCTCTGAAGTCAATAAGAATATGTTTTCTAAAAAGAAAACAGTAACGCACCGATAGATAACAGGAAGCACTGAACACGGCAGGAGGGCGGGAGGGGTCCCGAGAAGGCGGGGTGGCTCCTCCAGAGGAGGGCGGGGCGCCGAGGAGGGAGGGGCGCGGAGGAGGGAGGGGCGCGGAGGAGGGAGGGACGCCGAGGAGGGAGGGGCGCGGAGGAGGGAGGGGCGCGGAGGAGGGAGGGGCGCGGAGGAGGGAGGCTGTGCCCCGAGCTCTGCGGACAGTCGGCGTGTCTCGTTGGCCCTGGACGTGGGGCAGTCCCTGGCCAGCAGCACGGTGGCCGGCTCCTGCCGCGGGGTCACAGTGAGGTCATGGTCACGGGCTGCGCCTCCCCGGCACCTTCCCCTCTGATGCACTGTCTGTCGCCAGCTGCCCGGGCCGTCCTTGATGGTCACGGCGACGAGTTCTCGAGGACCCGGAGCGGGGCCGCGCCTCCCCGAGCCTGCTTCTCAGCAGGTGCGCCAAGCCCTCCAGACGCGTGACCACGCGCTCTGTTCTGGGCGCGCTCTGTTCTGGGCGCGCTCAGTAGCGCCGGCTGCTCGCTGCTGTTTTGTGAGATGGAGGCGGGAAGGTGCTGGGAGTGTGGGGGAGACCTCTCCCAGGACGTGGGGGTGAGCCGGGCTAGCCCGAGGGGTGGCAGACGTCCGGGATGGCAGCGAGGGAGGGAGGGGGCCTTTGGGAGCGGGCGGGGGCCTCCAGGTTGACAGACGCCTGGGAGCTCGCCGTGTGTGATGCTGTCGTTCCCCTCGGGAAGGAGTGTCTCAGCCGGGCCTGCCACTCATCCTCCGCCGTGGCTTTGTGCGTCCGCCTCCCTCCCGCGTGGGAGTTAGCCCGGGGCTCCGGCCTTGGCCTTGGCACCCAGCGTTGCGTTTGACCGAGAGGCGGTGGTCAGGCTGGAGACACTCAGGAGGAGCGGGTGGCTGAGACGTGGCGGCGAAGCCTGTGATCGGCGTTGGCGTGAAGGGGATGTGCGATGTGTCCGGACAGTGGACGGGGCTCAGCCGGGAGAGAGCAGGCAGCCATTGTGGCCACATGGGGGGGCCCTGAGGACCCCGCCGAGTGGAATACGCCACCAGAGAGAGACCAGCCCCCAGCACCTCCCTCACCGGGGGGTCTGAAAAGGCCAAACTCAAGCCCAGGGAGTGGAATGACGGAGGCAGGGCCGGGCGGGCGTGGGGGATGCTGTTCACGGGGACACACAGGGAAACAGTGGGTAAGGCTCGGAGGTACAGCAGAGAGATGATGGGCAACAGACTGCACTCTGCAGTTCAAGCTGGCTAAGACACCACACCTTTTTGAAAAGTGTTTTTTTATTGATTTCAGAGAGGAAGGAAGAGGAAGAGAGAGAAACATTAATGATGAGACGGAATCATGGATCGGCTGCCTCCTGCACACCCCACACTGGGGATTGAGCTCCCAACCCAGGCATGTGCCCTGATGGGGATTTGAACCCTGACCTCCTGGTTCATAGGTCGAACCTCAACCACTGAGCCACACCGGCTGAGTGACACTACATCTTAGGTGTTCTCACCACAAAACAACAGCCATGTGATGCGATAGAGGAGTCAGCTAACACACATGATGGAGGTGTCAGCTAACACACATGATAGAGGAGTCAGCTAACACACATGATAGAGGTGTCAGCTAACACACATGATGGAGGTGTCAGCTAACACACACGATAGAGGTGTCAGCTAACACACACGATAGAGGTGTCAGCTAACACACATGATGGAGGTGTCAGCTAACACACATGATGGAGGTGTCAGCTAACACACACGATAGAGGTGTCAGCTAACACACACGATGGAGGTGTCAGCTAACACACATGATGGAGGTGTCAGCTAACACACACGATGGAGGTGTCAGCTAACACACCGCAGTGGCAACCATATCACAATATATAAATACTAGCGTTCCCGTTGCAGGAAAAATCCTGCAATAGGATTTCCTGCTGCATTCTACCCCGCCTCCGCTTCGCCCTTGTCGCCCGCCCCGCCTTCTCCTCCAGCCCGCCTGCTTTTCCCTTCGTCCCAGGCCCTGACTTCGCTCCTCCCTTCTCCCCCCCTCCCCCCCGGCTTGCTTGCTTCTTCGAAGCTTTACTCCCTTCTGCAGCTCTTGGCTTCTTTCGACGCTGTCTTGATATGCAAATTAGCCGCCATCTTTGTTTGGGTAATTTGCATACTCGTCCTGATTGGTTGGTGGGCGTGGCTTGGCTGGTGGGTGTGGCTTAGGTGTAGCGAAGGTGCAGTCAATTTGCATATTTGTCTATTATTAGATTAGATAGCCAATAGCATGTTCCACACCTTAAGCTCACACAGTGTTACCTGTCAATTATATCTGAATAGAAAATGTAATGGAGGACATCCTGGGCTGTGAGAACTAGCCAGCGGGGGGAGGGCATGGGGGAAGGGGGAGGGTTTGTAATCAGAAAGGAGCCTGTGTGGGGGGCAGAGGCGTGAGAGGCGAGTGAGCGAGGACGGCAGTCACTGGACCAGGGTTCAGGCACACGTGGCCCTGGGGAGGGGGGGCCTGAGGCGGGGGCGGGAGAGACGTCAGAAGCGAGGAGAATCGTAGTTAAAGACGGGCCGTTGTTGGTGCAAATGGGGACCACTCGCTTGTCAGATGGCAGCCGTCTCTACCACGCGGGGGCTGACTACCCGCCAGGAATAAGACGGGGCTGAAAAGCCGAACCAGCAACGGGCCGTAACCGCTGGACCGGCGGCGCTGCGGTTCACGGAGTGCGTGCTGGCTGCTCCGTGCGGTCCAACAGCGAGGAGGGTGCGAAGGGCTGCGAGGAGCCGGCTCAGCCCGAGTGTTTGCAGAAAGATGTGTCCTAAAGGGGAAAACCACAGGATCGCGGCCGCCAGGAGCCGCGGGCTGAGGAGGCCCTTTCATGCCGAGACGCCGAGGTGGGCGCGGCGGGCGGCCAGGAGGCCAGCCAAGGCCGCGGCGAGCTGGGAGGAGACGCCCGTGTATCAGTTTATCCTCGGGGTGGTCACAGCCCAGGAGTTTCAAGGACAAGCAAACTAAATGCGGATCAATGGCCGGGACTGTTGGGCAGGACGTAAGCCGTCATTACTATGGCCACGCGGCCCGGGACCCGCTCCAGGAAAGGAGGCCCGTGTGGGCCCTGCGGGAGTCCCCTGCACGTCCGCGGGGCGCGGAGAGGAGATGGGATCACAGGGCTTTAAACATGGAGATGTATTTCTTTTTTACTTTCAAATGTATTTGTATTGATGCCAGAGAGGAAGGGGGAGGGAGAGAGAGAAACATCGATGATGAGAGAGAATCACGGATCGGCTGCCTCCTGCACGCCCCACACTGCGGATCGAGCCCGCAGCCCGGGCATGTGCCCTGACCGGGAATCGAACCGTGACCTCCTGGTTCATGGGTTGATGCTCAACCACTGAGCCACACCAGCCAGGCTGTACATATATATTTCTTTGGGGAAAGAAACCATTATGTCATTATATCAGGGCAAAATTGTGCCCAACCCACTTATTAGAGACTGAGCAGGGGAGCAGCCGGTGGCGGGTGGTGACCGCTTATACAGACCGCCAGGCCCGCCTCGTCCTGTCGAGGGGCCCAGGACTTGCTGACTTTCTGGGAACTGGTGACGATGCCAAGTCATGGAGAGGGAACTGGTTTAGGGCGACAGACACCACAAATGTCCCCCGTGCTACACGCTGGCCCAGAGAGGGCAGCGTCTCTAGGGCTGCTAAAATCTCCGAATTCTTTGGTCCAAAATCAGCAAATCAGCGGTCCTGGGAGCGACGTTGGGTGAGGATCCATGAGCACCGAGGAGCGCTGATCGCTGTCTGAGTCACAGGAGGGACGAACAGCCGATGGCTTAGGCGGCCTGCTCTGTCCGGGCGTCTGCGGTCTGAGCCCCCCAGCAGCCCTGCCGGGCAGAGGCAACTCTTGCCCGTCGCCGACCAGGGACGGGGCGGGGAGCCTGCGGGCTCTGCGCTGTGGGCGCCGTGGAAAATGGCCGGGCTCCTCACCGAACACGGGGCTTAACCAGCAGAAATGCATTTCCTCCGGTCCTGAGGCTGGAAGTCCAGACCACGGTGCCGCCCGGTGCGGTTCCCTCTGCGGCTGCTCTCCTCGGCCGTCTCCTCGCCGTGTCCGCACGCGGCCCGCCCTCTGTGCCCACTCCTCCCGGCGTCCCTCTGTGCGCCCCATCTCCTCTTCATACAAGGATCCCAGTGGGTAGGGTTAGGGCCACCCCACCGGCCCCTTTTAACTTCGTCACCAAATACAGTCACATTCCCACACGCTGGGGATTAGGGACTCAACATAGGAATCTGGGGGTGGGGGTGGGGACGACACAATCCAGCCCGAAGCAGATAGCGAGGAGGGTGAGCTAAGGGGCAGGGGGGATTCATGGTCATGGGGTCCTTAGGCCTGCTCTTGGAAACAGGAAAGGTGACTGTATTCTCCCTGGGGGTGGGGGGACGGGAGGGGGTCCCCAGGGAGCCATGAGGAAAGGCACTTCCCCCCTCCTTCCAACGTGCCCTTCCTTCCTTCCTCCTCCGTGCAGTCACTGCTCTGCCCACTCCCTGCACCCCAGGGTCTAAAATGCAGTGATCATGAGAAACCCTCCCCCCCCCGGCCCAGCCCAGCCCAGCCCAGCCCGCCCCGGGGCCAGATCAGGGCAGCAGCGGCGGGGAGTGGGGAGCGGGCTGCGGTGGGATTCTTGTCGCGCTGACATCCATGCAGCCGTGGCTCCGAGAGCCCCCGCGCTGGGCTGGCAGCGAAGTGGACGCTGTGCGGCCGGTCCACGGGGCGGCGTGGCGTCCGCGCTCTGCGGCCGGGGCTGAAAGGCCTCTGTGCTCGCGGCTATTTTAAACTCCCACCAGCTATAAAAAGCGCCTGCCCACTCCGTCCCGACCCCGATGGCCTCTTCGACGGAGTTTCCAAAAGCCCACAGCGTGTGTGAACTCCAAGGAGTGAGCATCTGTGGCCCTGGCTCCTGGTCTGGGCCAGGCGGTGGGGTCTGTGGAACGTTCTGGATTCCCAGTCCTGCGGGCAGGCTCAGAGCGAGATGAGCTGCTCGCTGGGAGGGAGGAGCAATGATGAAGGGAGTGAGGTTGTCCATGGGGGCCTCCTCCCCCGCTCCCCAAGCAGTAGTGTGCGCCCCAGGCAGGGGGCGCCCCTCACCTTCAGGTCTACCCGCAGTGTGAGCGGCAGCCCTGCAGGGGGTGGAACCCAGCACCCCTCTCCCGGGGCCTCCCCAGGGCACATGACCCCCGAACGCTCCCACGGAAACCACAGCTGTGCCTGGTCCCCGGGGCGGCCAGCCCAGGCGGCCTTTCTGGAAGCCGTTCCCGGGGGGGTGCGTGGCCTGGGGTGGGGGAAGCGGCCGGGGGTGCGGTCCCTTCTCTCCATAAACATCCTGGGACCTCTCGGGGCCCGTGGGCGGGTCCCCCTCCAGGCTGGTCCCAGGAAGGGAACGTGTGCCACCGAAGTCGTGTCCCTCCCGACAGAGGAGGAAACCGAGGCCAAGAAACGGAGCGAGTGCCCCCCAGGAAGTGACAGGCAGAGCGGGGTGCGTGTCCTCCCCTCCAAAGCCATCCTGATCCCGTCATGGAGCCTCCTGCCTCCCTCTGCCGGGGGGCCCGCGCCCAGTGCCGTGTGAATACGGGAACACGGTACCAGCCCTCTTCCCAGGAGCCGATGTCGGCAGGAGGAAGGGAAGCCCCCGAGCTGTTCCTGGTGGTGATTGGGGGGTGAGGCGGGGGCCGGGGGGCGGAGGGGACCAGCAGGAAGATATGCCAGAGGCAGCAGGGGTGGAGGGGAGCCCAGGACGAGTCTGCTCACTTCATTTGCAGTATTGCCTCCATCTGGCCCGGCCCGGCGGGTCCATGACTTTGACATTATCCAGCTGACAATGCGGGACGCTGACAAAGACTTCTCCAGATGCCGGGCCGGGCTCCCAGCGCAGATGCTGGCTCTCCGGGAGCCGCGGGCATGGAGCCACCCTGCCTAGCCACACTCCGTCCTCCCCAGCCCCTGGCACATGGTTCCCCTGTTTGTACTGGTCCGTCCAGGCTCGCAGGAACCGCAGGTTTGACAATGCAGTGCGGCCACACGCCCCGGCCACCTGCTCCTGGTTAGGGCCGGGAGGCCGCGCCTGGCTTGGCCTTCGAGGCTGCTCCCCACGCGGGCCGGAGGCTCTCCCGGCCTGTGGGCATGGAGGCCTCGGGGACGCTGCCCCTGCCGCTCGGCCCGGCGAGTTCCCAGGACCGAGGGCCTGCAGAGCCCTGCTGTCCCGCTGCCACGGGTCTCCACAGCTTCTCTCGTTGGTTCAGGAGGAACAACAAGGCCTTTTCCTGCCAGGAGGTGGGCTGCTGGGAGTTGGCCTCGCTCTACCCACAGGGGCCCCAGCGGTCAGCAGGGTGCTCAGCGTCTCTCATCAGAGCAAGGCAGAGGTGTGTGCCGTGGGGCAGGGCCCAGAGCTGGGCCTTCCTGGGGGGGAGGGGCCCAGAGCAGGGCCTTCCTGGGGGGGAGGGGCCCAGAGCAGGGCCTTCCTGGGCCGGGGGTAGGGGGCGTAGGGAGGGTTGGGGGAGTGGGGGGGTGGAGGTGAGGGGTGGGTTCTGCAGCTGTGAAAATGCGTGGCCTCTGCCAAAGCCTCCCCCCATTTTTCTCTTGCTTCCCCGGGACGTTTCCGAAACCACATTCCTCCCCCTCGACTTCGCTTCGGGAGGCAGTGCGGATCCAATGGGCCTCCCGCTGTCTGGGCCCAGATTCACAGAAACACCCCATGTTGGGAAGACGTCCAGCTGCCTCCCCAGTTCTCTCTCCGGTTTCACCGTCTCCCTCGGCTTCTTCCCGGGCGCTGGGGCCACGTGGGCCGGAGAATTCTCTGCTCAGTCGCCTGGCAAAGCCGCCCGGCTCGGGTCTGGTCTGTTGGACCCTGACGCGGGCTCCAGCGTCTGCATGTCACCGGGATGGTCCCTGTCGCCACTGGTGTTATGAAGTGGACACCTTGCTCAGCTCCGGGACTGGGGCCTGAGATACCCACACTCACAGGGCGCTCACCCCCGCGGGCCTGGCCTCCCTCCCAGGCCGCACCCCGAGCATTCTCATCACCTGCCTGTTGGAGCGGCGTGCAGGCCCCTCCTGCGGGGATGCGGGGCGCGGTGCTGTCAGTGTGGGGGTGCGGGTGGAGCTGAGGACTCCCTGCCCGCAGGCATCCACGCACTGAGTCGTTCAAGGCCACGCGCCCGGGGCCTCTGAGCCTCACGGCCTCCGGCCCAGAAGCAAACCCCAGGAGCCGCCTCTCCCGGGCGGGCGACCTGCTCTCCCCTCGCCTGAGCTCGGAGCAGAGCAGGGTCGGGCGGGACCCCTCTCGCCCACGGAGGGGGGAGCGCTGAGGGCGCCAGAGGGGCCTCTTCGTGCAGCCGGTCCAGGCCTGTCTGCCCGGCGCTGCAGCCGCACCCTGGTCTCTGGCCGAGGCTGCCCGGAGCCCGGGCTCAGCAGGGCTGGGCGGGCGCCCGGGTTGTTGCTCACGAGCCCCGGGGAACGGCCCCCCGCGGCCGGCGCCCCCCTGCCAATTATTGCAGCTCGTTCTGCAGCCCTGACTCCGCCCGGACAGAGAGGCCTGTTTGCCGCGGGGGCGCCGGGGGCGGGCGGGAGGGGCTGGGCCGCGGGCCCTGAATGCCCCTGTGTGTGCCCAGGGCTCCTGGCAGCCGTGCCCTCCCTCGCACCGTGAGGCTGGCATCCGAGGTGACCCGCCGGCTCCTGCTCCGAGTCTGCGCCCGAGACCAGGGCTGCGGCCGTCAGGTCTGCTCCCGCTCCGGCTCAGCCACCGCCCTGCCCCCCCACCTCACCCCGCACAACCCCCCAAGAGCCCAGTGAAGAGCCTGTGTTGATTTTCTCCAAAGAAAAAGAGCGGAGGAGGTTCGGCTGGAAGTGAGGGGGTGGGGGGGGGGGGGCGCGGTTCTGTGGCCTCTGCCCGTTGCCTCTCACGATCCCGTGGATTCGGGCGGAGAGCCGTCACCCTCGTCCCCACGGCACCCTCTGGGTCAGGGCCGTCCAGCCAGGTCTTGCTCAAGGTGACCTTGAGTCTGTCGCTCCGGGCTCTCTCCGTAGCTCCTCGGGCCTCCTGCACTGATCGGTCAGTTAGTCCATCATTAGCTCCTCAGGCCTCAGCTGATCGATCACTTCAGCCGATCATCAGTCCATCTTCCCACTAACCAGGCGGCCAGGTGGGGCGGGGGGGGGGCGCAGGCCCTGCTCTCCGAGTCCGGCAGGAGCATGTGCGACAGGGTCATCGCGGACGCCGTGGCGAGGGCTCGGGCGGTGCCCAGGACGCACGCAGCGCCGGGATAAACCCTCTGCGCCCAGCAGGGAGTTCCCCGGACGCTGCAGCCGGGGTGAGGTGCCGGCAGCAGGCCGCAACCGGAGGCGGGAGGGGCTGTCAGTCCTTCCTCCCTTCCTGGCAGTGAGCCCAGAGCGGCCTCCGCTCCCCCGGCCCAGTGGCCCCTGGACGTGTCCCTCCCGGGCACAGCGGGACGAGCCACTGGCCCACGCGGGTCCCGGTGAAGGCCGGGCTGACACAGACCTCACTCCCAGGGCCCTGTGGGCGGAGGACATGGCGGTGAGTGGCCACTGCGCCCAGAGCAGGGGGCGGGCTTTTCCTGGGGGAGAAGAGGGAGGGGGTGTCTGCGGAGGAGTCTCCTGGATCGAGGCCATTCCCACGAGGCCAGGGTCCGAGGTGGGCCGGCCCCGCACGTTCCTGACCGGGTTTGGGGGCGTGTTTATTGGGCGGGGCGTCCGCTGGCTCGAGGACATGTGAACCTCGTTGCTGATCCACGGTGGTGGCCGGAGGGAACCCCATGTTGGAGCCAGTCTTCCCGCTGCTGCTGGGCAAGGACGCACCCCACAGCTGTGGGGGCCAGGGGCTGCGGGGAGGGGGCCGTGCCGGCTGCTCCCTCTTACTAGCATTATTTTCCATTTTGTTCATCCTCACCCGAGGACATGTCCCCATTGATTGTTAGAGAGAGTGGAAGGGAGAGGGAGAGACAGAGAGAAACACCGATGTGAGAGAAACACACCGATGGGCTGCCTCCTGCACATGCTCCGACCAGGGCCCGGGCCGGGGAGGAGCCTGCAACTGAGGCACGTGCCCTTGACCGGAATCGAACCCGGGACCCTTTGGTCCGCAGGCTGACGCTCTATCCACTGAGCCACACCGGCCAGGCCTGGCTGCTCCCTCTTAGATGGAAACTCCGTCCTCGGGATCCACAGACACAGAGGATGCGGCTGTGACTTCCGCGGCTTCCCAGTGTGTCTTCGACACGCCTACCCGGGAGATGCTGGGCCAGAAAACAGGCCTAAACCTTCATACCTGGCCCGGCCAGGTGGCTCCGTGGTTGAGCACGGACCTATGAACCAGGAGGGCACGGTTCCATTCCTGGTCAGGGCACAGGCCCAGGTTGTGGCTCAATCCCCAGTGGGGGGCGTACAGGAGGCAGCCGATCCATGATTCCCTCTCATCATTGATGTTTCTATCTCTCTCTCCCTCTCCCTTCCTCTCTGAAATAAATTTAAATATACATTTTAAAAATAGTTCATTCCATGAAAAGGGAAAAAAGAGGTAGGCCTGGAGGCGTGCCCTGGGCCGGTGGCCGTGGGAGCTGCGGAGAGGAGAGCCCGCAGGCCCTGGTCATCCCGCGCCCGGAGCAGACACTGCTCTGCGTGGCTTTGGGAGCCCTGGACAGCGCTGTGGGGACACGCTGTGGTCGTTCTGAGCACTGCACCCTCTGGTCCGGATGGTCTTCTGGGGCCCTGGCAGATGGAACCTCTTCTGAACACCCTGCCTCAGGGGGCTCGAAGGACCATCAGCTCGAAAACGGTCATGAGTTCTTTGGAGGGGACAGCAGGTTCCTGGCCATCCATCTCTGGACACTCAGCTGTGCTCTGTCCTTCAGGTCACCCACCTGAAGCAAATCCTTTGTCTGCACAGCACAGCCTCACTGATGGCGGATACAATGTTGCTAGTGATGGAGACAATGTTGCCGATTATAGATACAATGTTGCAGGCGGGTCCCTGGGGCTGATTCATCTTGCTGAACTGAACTATTTATGCCTGTTGATCAGAAACTCCTTTCTCCTCCCCCAGCTCCCAGCAGCCACCGTTCCCTCTCTGAGCCTCTGAATTGGACTGTGTTCGGTAGCGGTAGCTCACGGAACCGGATCATGCAGTATTTGTCTTTCCGTGGCCGGCTTGTTTCACTCAGCACAAAGTCCTCAAGGTCGACCCGTGTGGTCACATGTCAGAATGTCCTTCTCGTTAAAGGCTGAGTCGTATTCCATTACATTGTGTACCCAGTGGCAATGGTGAGGGAGCATGGGGACCCTCGCGTCTGAAGGCTCCAGGAGAGGAATGGGCGGGAGGTTCAAACTTACCAGTCACCTGTGTACCGTGGACTTTTAAGAGGCAGCTTTATTGTGAAATAGTTTACCTGAAATCACACATACCCATTTTCAGTGTACAGTTCAATGAGTTCTGACAAATGTATACACGCCGGTAACCACCACCACAATTAAGGTAGAGAAGGAGTCATTTACTCCGAAAAGTTCTCTCTCTCAGCCCCCCTCCCGTACAGGAAATAGCTGATCTACTTCCCATCGTTATAGATTTTTATTACCTTCGTCCTTTCTGGAAATACCTAGAAATGGAGTTATAGAGTATGATCTCTTTTGCGTCTGACTTCTTAAAATTGATTTTAGAGGAGGAAGGGAGCGAGAGGGAGAAAGAGGCGAGAGAGACACATCGATCAGTTGCCTCCTGTAATGCCCCAACCAGGGATCAAACCTGCAGCCTAGGTGTGTGCCCTGACCGGGAATCCTCCAGGGCACAGGACAGCGCTCCAACCGCTGAGCCACACTGGCCAGGGCACATGGCTGAGAGCCACCCACACTGTTCCGTGCAGCCTTAGTCTGTTCCTCCTCGTGGCGGAGGAGGACTCCGTTGGATCGGTGCACCCCCATCTGTTACCCCTCTATCTGCTGGGTGATGTGTAGGTTACTCCTGGTGTTCAGCTGTCACAAAGGACGCCGCCGTGGGCGTTTCTGTGTGTCTCTGTGTGAACGCACTTTCTCAGTTATCCCGGGCAGACGCCGCCGCGTGGGATGGTTGGGGCCCTAAGGTACCTTTCCAAGAGGCGGCCCCGCTGTTTGCAAGTGGTCGTTCCGTGGTGCGCCCGCAGCAGTGCGGGAAGTTCCGGGTCCCCCACGCCCCGCCGCTGCGTGGCGCTGTCAGCCTTAAAGATTTAGCGATTCCAGTCGGTGTGCAGGGTACCTTGTTGTGGTTGCATGTCCCATGTTCCTGATGAATAATGACGCTGAGCCACTGAGAGTACAGGACGAGGTTGGAAGATAGCTAAGTAAGAATGGAGACAGAAAGTTATTATTAACCCCGTGAAAAAGAAAACGCGGGTCACCCAAGGCCACTTCCGTCATCGTCACCCCCTGCTCTGCGTCAGAGCTCTGCGTGGGCCCTGGTCTGGGATGGAATCGCGCTGGAGGCGGGGGCGGGGGGGTGTGGGGTCACCTGCGGGGACCGGGTCAGTAGATAGGACGGTGCCGGCCGTGTCCTCGCAGGCCCGGCTGGAGGCCGAGAGGCAGTGACGAGGGGGCGACCCCCGAGACGAGGCCGCGCTCTCGGACCCCGTCACTGTCCCAGCAGCGGTGCTGGGGGTCGTGGCGAGCTCCCTGTGTCCTCAGCGCGGCCCTCAGGACAGCAGCCCACAGCCGGAGGGGCAGGCCAGCTCCGAGCAGTCTTCTCCGGGGGGGAACGCGGGCTTTGTGGGCGCTGGGCACCCGCTGGTTCACATCCAATTTCAAGTCCAAGTGCAGGCGCGGCTCCCTGGGCAGCCGACGGGTCCCTGTGTGGGCGGCGGAGCTCTGCGACGGGGCTGCCGTCGGACTCTCAAAGGGAACGTTGGCCCTGGCGTGCGGGCGTGCTGTGGCGGCTGGCACGGCCATGGCATCCTCAGCCCCAGGGGCCTTATGTGCCGCCAGCTCCGCCCGGTTCAGTGACCCCGAGAGGGGGCGGTGAAGGGTTAGAAAAGGCAGACGAGAGAAGAAAGCTGGGTCTGGGTGGGACGCTGCTCCCGGATGGAGAGACAGCGCCACGGACTACACGCCGTGTCTTTATTTTACAGCCGATGCCACGAGGCAGAGTAAGGGCGTGGTCAAGATGTTTACAACATTCTCGTGGGTTTCGATCCTACTCAACTACATGCACCTGAACTCTATCAAGCCCACGTCACTCAGGCACGTGGGACCCGTGTTCGAACCACAGGTTCAAGCTGACAACTAACTCCAGCTGTTGGCTATCACTGTGCTGGGAGGGCCCTGCTCCCCCCAAGCTGGGACCTGCACGTGGCCATGAGAGGACTGTGCCCTCTCGTCAGCCCGAGGCTTGAACCTGTGCAAACGCTGTAGCCGCTCTCCACAGCATGCGGGCGTGTGTGCCGTGGGCCGGCGTGTGTGCTGCGGGCTGGCGGGCTGGCTGGCCTGCGGGCGTGTGTGCCGCGGGCTGGCGGGTGTGTGTGCCGCGGGCTGGCCTGTGGGCGTGCTCCGTTCCACTGGCCTGCGGGGGACCGTGCACAGCGAACCATCAGGAGCCCCTGTGGAGCCGCCCCTTCCGCTGCTCCCAGCCCAGAGCCGCGGGCCACTCTGCTCCCGTCCGTCTCATTCCCGCCGTGGGGACCGTCAGGCGCCGGGAAGAGCCGCCTGAAGACAAGCCATGGAGCGATGTGTCGTAGGATTGTACGCTTGAGCCCCATGCAATCTTAGTGACCACTGTCACCCCAATACATTTAATTTAAAATATGGGGGTGGGGGGGTGGATAGCCTGGCTGGTGTGGGTCAGTGGTTGAGCATCACCCTATGAACCAGGAGGTCACGGTTTGATTCCCGGTCAGGGTTGTGGGCTCGATCCCCAGTGGGGGGGTGTGCAGGAGGCAGCCGATCCATGACTCTCTCTCATCATTGATGTGACTATCTCTCTCCCTCTCCCTTCCTCTGAAATAAATAAAAATACCCTTTTTTTAATGGAAAAATAAAAATAAGCCCTTAAGGAGCTCCTCTTGCCCAGGCTCTGGAACCTGCTTCTCCTTGGCGAGGTCTGTCCCGCTGGCCTCTCACTGCCATGTCTCCAGGCTGATTTCCCTTCAAAACGACAGCAGTCGCGGATGCGCAGCGGGCACTCACCTGCCGTGTGCGGCCTGCATTCCGCCTTATGGCCGTGATCACTTAATTCTCCCCAGGAGGTGGGCACGTGGATTCTCTCCTCCTCAGACGGCGGATCCGCAGACCAGGGCCGCTGAGAGACTGGGCCGCCTGGTCTGTCAGCCTCCAACGCCTGGCTTGCTCGCAGCCACCGGGATGCGTCGCCTTCCGGTTCTGCCTCGACTTACCCAGTGTACACCTGCACCCCACTTGCGTCTCCCCGCCTCTGCAGGGGGGAAGTCTAGACGTGAAGTTCAACAGCCCGGCTGCTCTGGGACGGAGGGGATTGGGCTCTGTTCCCGCTCCCGCCAGCAGGTGGCGCAGTCTCCCCGCGGATTCCCGGCCCTTTGCGGGACCCTGGCAGCGGGATGAGACCATCAGACCTTCCCTTTCGTGCACGGCGCCCGGTCCATCAACGCCTACAGTGTGTGGGCAGTGGACATCCTGGCCACCCTCCTCCTGCCATGCCCGCGCCCCCAGATGGACTCCAGACCCAGTGCTCAGAGCACCGTTTCCGAGGAAATCCGTTGTTCGGCAAAGTTCCCTTCACGCAGCGCCTGGGCCTCCGGGGACTTCGCTGGCGGGGACCCGGCAGCCGCCTCTGGGATCGGCCCCAAGTCCTGGCTCTTCCTCCACGCCCCCCGGCCTCCGGCCCCTCTGTGCCCCCCGGCCTCCGGCCCCTCCGTGCCCCCCGGCCTCCTGGCCCCTCCGTGCCCCCCGGCCTCCGGCCCCTCGGCCTCCGGCCCCTCCGTGCCCCCCGGCCTCCGGCCCCTCCGTGCCCCCCGGCCTCCTGGCCCCTCTGTGCCGCCGCGGCACCTGCCGCTGACACAGGAAGCCAGAAGCGGGGCCTCCCTGGGCGAGTGGTGGCGCTGGGTCAGCCACCAGCACGGACTCCGCACGATAGAGACGAGCGTTTAGGGGACGGTTTGCGCTGCTTTTCCTCTTCTCCGCGTGCTTTGCGGGACTTGCCCCACCTCCTCCCGCAGCGCCTTCCTGTGGCCAGTTGCCCTGGTACAAGATGGCCGTGTTGTTAGACTCTGACATTGTCCAGGGAGGAGCATTTCGGCAGCATTTGGCTTAGGGGAGGTGGAGGGAACGGGGGGGGGGGGGGGGGGGGACGGGGGGCACTTGCCACCAATCCTTCCGGCCTCCTCGTCCACCCCCACCCCCATCCCCACCCAGGGACAGCCGGCCGTCTCAGCGCTCTGGGGCGCTCGCCCTCCGCCCAGCTGCCGGGGCGTGTGCTGTGGGCCGACTTCTTGGGGGGGGGGGGCTCCCTGTGCCAGGCATTGTCCTGGCTGAGCTGGTCACGGGCCTGGGAGGGACCTGGCACTTGTGCGCAATGCCAACGCCACGCGGCACACCCACGGCACCGGTGCGTCCCCGCAGCCGTGTTTAACTTTCCACACAGATTAGATTAAACGTCGGGGTTCATAACAGCCTGGAGCGGCGGCTGCACTTGGCAGGGGCGGCTGAGGGTGCTCGCGGCTGAGGGTTCCGCACAGGCCCCCGGGCTCGCCCGCCACAGCACGGCGGCCAGGCCGGCCGGGAGCCAGGGCCCGCGGCGCCGGTGAGTACTGTCCATCGCAAACGCTCCAGCATTATTTCATTCGAGGCATTAGGTGGCAAAGCTCTCTCCTCTGCCAGAAAAGTACAAAAGGAATGATTTTCCAGAATTCCTCTCTCTCTCTCTCCTTTTGTTGGTAGTGTTTTCTTTGTTTACTCAGAAATTTCCTTTTGTAAGTTTTTCTTGTTAATCCTCATCCGAGCAGACTTTACCTCTGATTTTTAGAGAGCGTGGGAGGGGGAAAGACAGAGAGAAACACCGATGTGAGAGAAACACATCGATTGGCTGCCTCCTGCACGCGCCCGGTCACCTCCAAGGCCCATCGTGGTGGGTTTTTTAAAGTATGTTTTTGTTGATTTCAGAGAGGGAGGGAGAGGGAGAAACATCCATGATGAGAGAGAATCATGGGTCGGCTGCCTCCTGCACATGCCCTCACTGGGGATCGAGCCCACAGCCCGGGCCTGTGCCCTGACTGGGAATCGCACCGTGACCTCCTGGTTCATGGGTCAACACTCAACCCCTGAGCCACCCGGCCGGACCATCATGGTGTTTTGGTTGTTATTGTTGGAGCAAGAAATCCTTAGTGAAAATATCTGAAATATGTAGGCCCACCTATACTTGGTGGAACCATGTGAAACTGCCGATTTCGGCCATTTTAACCGGTATTAGAGGCAGTTTCACAGGGTTTAGCAGGAGGTAAATAATGGCTTAAGTCAACACCTGTTAGGTATCCTCCTTCGGAGGGGCCAGCGCCTCGCTTACAGAGTTGTGTGGGTGTCAAACCTGGAACCCCACGTGCATGTTTCCGCGTGTCCGTCGGGGCAACGGCCTCGCACGCCGAGCCTGGGCTCTTTCCTGGGGCCGTGGAGCAGACCCCGAGTGCTCAGTGTTCAAAACGGGGTCCCCCTCGGACTGGCCGTTTCCAGCCTGGCCGGGGCCCCTCCCGGGCACTCACTCCCGAGGCCCTTCCCTGCGGTTAGGCCTTATCAGAAAGCACCTCCGGCCGCTGAGGGACGGCGTGTCCCTGCGGGAGAGCTGACAGTGAGCAGGGCCCGCCAGCGGGTGGGTGAGCGCTGCCACGCCCGCTCCCTGGAACCCCTGGGGCGTCCGCACTGAGGTGTTTTGTTGCAGGTTCTAGGATGGGCTTTAGGGGGCCCAGGAGCCCCTGAGGCTGAAGGGAGAGCTTCGTGTGTGCCTATGTACACTGTTCAGGAGAAAGATAAAATGCAATGGTTTCCTTTTTTGAGGGACCTGCACTCCCTCCCCTGCAAATACGTCACGCATCACTGTTGCCGTGGTTTCTGGTTGCACTGCACAGGACACAGGAGAGGCACGGTCACTCGCCACTCTCAGAGGGCGCTGGGCAGGCCCCCTGCTGGGTCGTGAGGGTTCTTATGGCCTGAGAGGACCTGCAGGCCCCTGCTCGGCACAGGCTCCTCGCTGGCCAGGCCCTGGTCGGGCGGGTGCAGGAAGCAACCAATTGATGTGCTGCTCTCACATCAATGTTTCTCTCCGTCTTTCCCTCTCTCTTCCACTCTCCCTACAAATCAATGGAAAAACATCCTCGGGTGAGGATTCACAAAACAAAAAAACAAGCAAACAAGAGGAGACAGTGGCTGGCGTGCAGGGCAGAGAGGGCAATGGGGCCGAGGAGGGGTGTGGAGGAGGCTGCGTGGCGTGGAATGGCGTCATCAGGGCGATGCTGGCGGCTGGGTGGGGTGGGCAGTGAGGCGGAGAGAGCTGGCTGGAGGATATGATGGCGTCTCAGGCTGTTGCTTTGCATCCTCACCTGAACGCGTCTTTCAGATGCGGATGGACTGGTCACCTCTTTGCTGTACTTGGGGAAATGCTGCCTGGACATAGAGTCTGACATGAATTCCAAACCCTGTCGATGTCCCTTTGCAGCCTTCCATCCCATAATTCTCTGAGCACGGGGACATCCGGGCCATCGCGGTAGTAGCCGAGGCTCGTGGAAAGCCTGTTACGAACAAGGCATTGTGCTAACCACTGTGAGGTTCACAGTCCATCTTAAAGCAAAGTAACGCAAGAATATTGGTGAACACTGGAAACATGAGAAAAGTATAAAGAAGAAAACAAATGTTAAGTGTACCACTCACTATTAACATTTCAAACTATTTATTTCCAGTCTTTTTTCCATTTTCCCATGCACGTATATTCCATTTACATACATATTTTATTTATTTGTTTGTTTTTATTGATCTCAGAGAGAGGGAGGGCAGGGGAGAGAGAAAGAGAAACACTGAACAGTTGCCTCCTGCACACAGCCCGACTGGGGATGGAACCCAAAACCTGGGTATGTGCCCTGACCGGGAGTAGAACCTGCCACCTTCTGGTGTATGGGATGACGCTCCCACCAATCGAGCCACGCCAGCCAGGGCTATGTACATATATACGTTGGGATCATTCTATGTACAGTGTTATGTCCCGCATTAATGCCAGACGTTGGGCGTCATTTAACGCCAGTGGGTCTTGATCCGGCATCTAGAAAGGTTCTGGAATCTGGAGAAGGGGCTGTGTGTAAATTAAATAGGAGTCCAGAGACGAAACATAATTTTGAAAGGCATTTTGAGGGGGCAGAGGAGCCTGGCTAAAGAAACCTAGTTCTCCTTGTCTCAGGACCCCTTGCTTTTTATTAACACAAATTGTCCTAAGGCAAGGTGGAGATATACACTTCAAAGGGTAGGGTTTCTACAGAAGCATTGTCAGATTGGGGAATAGCCTACAGCTGTTCAGGTGTTGGGCCAGGAGGAGGCAATAACTGTAGATTAAGATGCCCTGAGCTGTCTGGCAGCAAACAATCAATTTATGCATCCTTTTCAGGTTTGGGGAAATGCCTTCAGCCATTCCCAACAGGTGATAACATATGTGACTCAGCCCTTGTTGAGTCCCCAAGTTCCATCCACCGTTCGATGAAACTCTTGCAGTTATGACATGCTGGAACTGGCTTCCGGCACCCCATTACACTTTTGTCAAATATCACGCGTGCGGCAGAGGCATATGACAAGCTTAAAGAACCACCGAATGTGCGCTCGGCCCATCGCCAGCCGGGTTAGGGAGGGATCACATGGCTTCCCCTGGCGTGCCCCTCCGGCCATCCCTTCCGCAGCCGCGTGAGCAAGGACCCCCTTTAACTGTCCGCCCGTCTCCCCGTTGGCTTCGCGCAGGAGCAGCATGCCCTCCCTGGCCAACCTGACGCAGACCCTGGAGGATGCCTTCAGGAGGGTCCTCGCGGGGTACATGGACGCGTGGCGCCGGAACACGACCGCCCAGCAGGACGCCCTGCAGGCCCGCGTGGACGCCGAGAACTTCTACTACGTCATCCTGTACCTCATGGTGATGATCGGCATGTTCTCCTTCATCGTGGTGGCCATCCTGGTGAGCACGGTCAAGTCCAAGCGGCAGGAGCACTCCAACGACCCCTACCACCAGTACATCGTGGACGACTGGAAGCACAAGTACAGGAGCCAGAACCTGAGCCTGGAGGAGGCCCGGGCCACCGTCCACCAGAACCTCGGCGCCGCGGGGTCCAAAGCGTCCCCCTGAGCCCTGGCCGCGTGGCTCGGTGGACAGAGCCTCGGCCTGCGGACCACAGGGTCCCGGGTTCGACTCCGGTCAAGGGCATGTACCTGGGTCGCAGGCTCCTCCCCGGCCCAGGCCCTGGTCGGGGCACACGCAGGAGGCAGCCAATCGATGTGTTTCTCTCACATCGATGTTTCTCTCTGTCTGTCCCTCTCCCTTCCACTCTCCCTAAAATCAGTGGAGAAATGTCCTCGGGTGAGGATTCACAACAACAACAAAAAGTCTCCTTGACCAGCAAGACAGGCAGGGAGCCGACCTCGGACGCCCGCGCCCTGGAGCACCCCGAACTCTCTGCTTGGAAGACACCGCGCCGCCCGCTGTCTGCGGAGACTCTGCATGGAGACCGCGTGCGGGTCCCTGAGGCAGGCGGCTGTCCCTGTCCTGTCCGCGGCCGGCCGGGCGCTGCTCGTGGGAGTGCTGTGCTGTGTGAGGGCCCCTGACTGTCCGCCACGGGACTGTCACTGTCGATGTCAGTGGTGAAAACAGCCGGATGGAGGCCAGGCGCCTGCGAGTGGCGGGGGGTGGGGCGGGTAGAAAGGAAAGATTCGCAAAGCACCGTGTTCCTCCTCCGGACACGTGACTTTGTGTGTGGCTACTTCACCCGATCAACAGGATGTGGGACCCGGGTGCCGAGGTGGGGAATCTGTCACTTGTCACTGGGCTGACGGGAGCACTCTGACTCACTCGTAGCGCGCGTCCCGATGAAGATGGCAGAGCCGTGGGCTTACCGTGGTTGCATTGCTTTTCCTGGCATTGAACTTGCCCGGAGTCTGACGACAGAGCAAGCATTCACGGGGCGGCCAGCCCACCACAGGCGGGGGAATCTTCAGAGCCCCCCGCACACACATTCTCCATGCCATTCACAGTCCTGCAGGGGACGGGCCCTCTCCCTCCCTGTTAGCACGGAGGAAGCAATAAAGGCATGGCATGGCTTCATGAACGCCCTTGTCTTCCCACAGTTTCCGCTTCCTCTCTTTCCAGGGACCATCTTTACTCACGTTTGCAAAGACAGAGGGACAGGAAGTGTCTGAACTGGGGGTGTCTGCTGCAAAGCTAGACAGCCATCGCTCACCATCACAGAACGGGAGGTCCAGGCCCCCGATCATCACACGCGTGTAGATGACGAGTCTGCCCTCCGCGGATTAGGGGCCTTCACTCATTCATTTCATCAGCGGCATTTGCCATCTGTCCACTCGGGTCACGGGCCCGACCTCCGCTGTACAGAGGGGACCGAGACCCCCCGAGCGGGAGGCACCCACCCAGCAGGGAGGCAGTCAGACCCCTAAACGTCATGATAATTGACAAGTCACAGCAGAGATCCTCAGAGTGGGCGGAGCTAGAGCAGGGCCAGGGCGGGCCTAAGGCAGGCCACAGTCCACTCTCTCAGGAGCTGGGGTAGGAGCTCTGGGAGGCAGATGCCTGGGCTGCGCTCCATGGAGCTCCCTGCCTCCTGGCTCCCCCTCCCTCCGCCAGCCCCCCTCTATCCACAAGGCAGAGCAAGGCAAGAGGGCCTCACGTTTCAGGGCAGGAGACAAAACTCAGAACAGGAGCCCTCCTTCCCCGAGCGCTTGCTTGTCGGTGAGTTCCACCTGCCCCAGGGTCTGTCTCTTTGGCGGGAGATATAATCAAGGCATCGATTCCTGGTAACGAGCTGCGGTTTTGTTCCAGCGGCGGGAGAGTTAGCTCAGGGGTCAGAGGCCCTGGGCTCCATCCCGCCCTTGTGAGTTAGAACGCTGGGATGTGACCTGTGGCTGACCCCTGGCCCTCGCCTGCCCCTCGCTGCTCCCCTCCCAGTTTCCTGGGGCAATAAGTAGTTGAGACAAATAAAAACTGGCCTCAGCCAGAGTTAGCAGCTACATTGACCTGCACGACAGTTTTTGTGTTTTTAAAAATACATTTTTATTGATTTCAGAGAGGAAGGGCGAGGGAGAGATGGAAACATCCATGATGACAGAGAATCATTGATCAGCTGCCTCCTGCACACCCCACACTGGGGATGGAGCCCGCAACCCGGGTAGGTGCCCTGACCAGGAATTGAACTGTGACCTCTTGGTTCATAGGTCGCCGCTCCACCACTGAGCCACACCGGCCGGGCCTCCCCTTCTCGAGTGTGCACTGCCACTTTAACAAACCTGCTGTGCTTTCTCTGCCCCACTCTTGCGTACTTTCCTGCGAGGTGACAGGAACCTGGACCTGGCGCTGGGTTGAGGCCTCCCTGGGAGCCTCGGCACCACTCCCAGGGCATTAGCTCCAGTGCCAGGGAAAGCCACGCCTACGCCGAGAGCAGAGCGGCTTCCTCCTCAGGGCAGAAGCCCAGAAATGCTGCTGCACGCGGGCGTTCATGCCAACGTGCCCACATCGGCGGCCGGCTGCAAAGCTGGGGCTCGGGTTGGACCCCGACGGGGACGCAGGTCTCCGGCAGGCGGCACGGTGCTCTCCCCGCGGACCCGGCGCTGGCCAGGCTCCCGGGAGCCCCCTGGTCACAGGGAGACCTGAGCAGACGCGGGAAATGCGGGGTCTGCAGGAACGCTGGGCGTGCAGCTGCGGCAACCCTCTGCCCCATCCGCGGCTCCAGCCCCAGCCCCACCACACCCAGGCTTGCCACCGCACCCGGAACGGAAATGCCAGTTCCAACAATCCCCTGCCCCTTTGCGTGAGGAGTGCCCTCTGCTGGGTCTACCGGCTCTGGGAGACCTGCGCCCACTTACTGCCGAGTTTGAAGAGATTTGGTCAGGAAGCAAGGCTGCCCCGAGGCCAGATCAGGCCAGGAGTGAGGCGGGGCCTAGCTCGGCTGCTCCACAGCCAGGACAGATCACCTTCATCCCCTGTGTCCGCCTCTCCTCCTCTATGGACCCCTCTGGGCTTGTTAGGAGGCTTCCCTTCGACAGGAGCCTCAAAGTGCTCAGAACAGAGCAATTTTTTTTAACATTTTTTTTCTTTTAAAAAAAATATATTTTATTGATTTTTTACAGAGAGGAAGGGAGAAGGATAGAGAGTTAGAAACATCGATGAGAGAGAAACATCAATCAGCTGCCTCCTGCACACTCCCCACTGGGGATGTGCCCGCAACCAAGGTACATGCCCTTGACCGGAATCGAACCTGGGACCCTTGAGTCCGCAGGCCGACGCTCTATCCACTGAGCCAAACCGGTTAGGGCAGAACAGAGCAATTTTTAAAGAATGCCTGTTAAGATTTTAAAAAATGTTTTTATTTTTACTTATTGATTGATTGATTTTATTAGGAGGAAGGGAGAGGGAGATAGAAACATCCATGAGAAACATGGATCGGCTGCCTTCTGCACGTCGCCTACTGGGATGGAGCCCACAACCCGGGCAGGTGCCCTGACCCGGAATAGAACCAGCGGCCTCTCGGTGCACGGGACGGTGCTCTAACCACTGCGCCCCCGCGGGCAGAGCAGAGCAATTCTGTTACTTTCTCCCGGACAACTTGGGTGGACGCACGAACCCCTGCCCCGGGCCGTCCCCTCCGGGCACGCCCGACACTCGCGCTTCTGCACAGTGTCCCGGCGGGCGGGGGTCAGGGCCGCGGGCGGGGGTCAGGGCGCCGGGCTCCGATCGAGCTCTGCCCCGGCTCCTCCACGCTCTCCAGCCCCAGGCCGCTCCTCTCCCTGCGTCACGCCGGGTTCAGTCCGGGTGCGCCCGGGGCCGGGACTCAGAGCTCCAGCTCTGCGCGCGGGGATCGGGAACCCAGCCCGGGGCGCCCGCGCCGTCCCCAAGGAACCGCGCATTTTGGGGCGAAGATGAAAGCTGGGCTGGGAACTGCTGGGGAACTGGGGTCCTCCGTCGCGAGCACCAAGGATAGCGGCGCAGCTGAGGGTGGAGGGGCCCCGAGACGCCGCGCTCTCCAGCTTCCATCTGCCCCCCGGCTCGGGGAAGTCCGGAACCGGAAATGGCCCGGGGCAGTACCAGGCCCCGGCCCCGGCCCCCTGCGCAGGCGCAGAGCGGTGAGCTCACGAAGGCGGCCCAGACCCACTGCGCCGGCGCGGAGCGGTGCATTTCGGGACGTGTAGTTTCCGCACCGTCTGTGGGAGTCCTGGTTTGCAAGCTCACGGGGCGCAGCGGCCCCCGCAACTTGGAGCTGTAAGTCCTGACCTCTCGGTCAGCGGGGTGCTGACCGGAAGCCCGGGGGCTCTTTGGGGCGCTGGGGTGTCCCGCGGCCGACCCTAGTCCGCGCTTTCTCCAGGGTGCCCGCCAGTCGGCCCCGGCCGTGCGGCGCCGGCTCCCCGCCCAGGGGGGACCGGAGGGTCATGGCCCTCACCCGCCCGCCTACCTGCGCCGCGAAATCCAGGCACCGGGGCGGCGTGTGTAGGCTGGCACGTGGCCCGGGGGGCCCGGGGTTGGTGGTGGCCAGAGGGTGTTGGAGTCCCAGGGGCTTGGGGACGAGTGAATGTTCTGGACGCCCCGTTCAGTGGAAGGGTTGGGGTGTGAGGGGGCAGGTGTTGCTCCCTAAGTTTGGGGGTCGGAGAGGACCCTGGCCTGTGGCCCCGGGAACCCCGGCTGACCGGGCAGTGGGGTCCCGAGGTCGGCCGAGGGATGGCCCTCCTCCCCGCACCTCCTCCCAGTGAGTGGGTGCGGGCCGGGGTGGGAGGGTGGCCTGGGAAGGGAACAGCTTCGGAAAGGTGGGACCAAGGACACAGCTGGCAGGAGTTCAGACCCCAAGAGCGGGGCCGCCTGGAGTTCCCAGGGGTGCCCAGAAGGAGTAGATGGCGGACAGTCCGTGACCATGTTGCTTCCAGTGGCCTAACCGGTCAGCGAGCAGCTTTTCTGTGTATCCAGAAATCTGGCAAAAGAAAAAATCAGGATATTTTTGCAGTAAAGGAAATAGGACTATTTCTCTCTCAGCCATTACTTGTTAAAATACTTTAATTGATTTTTTTTAGCGAGAGGAAGGGAGAGGGAGAGACATCAACATCGATGAGAGAGAATCATCCATCAGCTGCCTCCTGCACGCCCCCACTGGGGATCTTGACGGGAATGGACCCCGGGACCCCGGGCCAATGCTCTCTCCATTGGGCCAAACCGGTTAGGGCTATTTTTCAGTTTTAAGCTCAGACTGAATAGTCTGGGGGGGGGGGGGGGGCGGGGGGTTAAAGTGCCCGCACTACTTGGTTGACTTGACGCCTCAGAGTTGTCCCAGCTTTGCGTTTGCAGACAACAGCTGCCTCCGTTTCTAATTTTGCACCAGGTGTTTATAGGGAGTCAGAGCACAGGCCGGGATATTCTTGGCCTCCTCAGTTTTCATTGCTTAAGTCCTGCTGAGGCCTGCAGAGTGGGAACATGTCACCGAGGGAGATGGGTCCCCCCTTCCCCCCCCACAATGTGGATGGAGGCAGAGGGTGAGAGGAGCCACTCTGATCTGCCTCTCCTCCCACCCTCACCGCACCCCCAACACTGTTTGCAGGTTGACTTTCTGTATTTCTCTCCTAAAGAGCTTGAGTTGTATCACTGGAGGCATGAAGTCGAGGCCGATGCCAGTATATTTTTACTGTCTGGTTCCGGGATGTCAGCGAGAACCGTGGCTTCCGAATTCCAGACTTGCAGCATTGTTCTCTGGATTCTGATTTTTTTAGAAAATATATTTTTATTCATTTCAAGAGGGAGAGAGAGAGATGGAAACATCAATGATGAGAGAATTATTGATCTGCCTCTTGCACGCCCACTACTGGGAATCGAGTCCACACCTGGGCATGGGCCCTTGACTGGAATCAAACCCAGGACCCTTCAATCTGCAGGCCGACGCTCTATCCACTGAGCCAAACCGGCAAGGGCTGCATTCTGATTTTTAAAAAAATATATTTTATTAATTTTTTACAGAGAGGAAGGGAGAGGGATAGAGAGTTAGAAACATCGATGAGAGAGAAACATCGATCAGCTGCCTCCTGCAGACCCCCTACTGGGGATGTGCCCGCAACCAAGGTACATGCCCTTGACCGGAATCGAACCTGGGACCCTTCAGTCCGCAGGCTGACGCTCTATCCACTGAGCCAAACCGGCTCGGGCTGGATTCTGATTTTTAAAACGAGGACACTGGCCCAAAGAGGTTCATGACGTGCCGTAGGTCACGTGCCCTGCCTTGGTGCCACCGGGAATAGAGTCCGGATGCCGGCTCTCCTGGTGCTCGCGTGGTCTATACCATGGCGGCTGTCTGGCAGGGACTCCATTTCTCACAGGATGGCCCTTGTTTATGGTCTGCAGCTTGGCCTGTCCACTAGGGGAGGAGAGGCATCTGTCATAACCATCATGCTCGACATTTATGTAGTACTTCCCGTGGGCCGGGGTGGTGCTTCGGTCTCTAATCCAGTCTCGAGGGAGGATTTACAGATGAGGGGCCAGGTGACGGGGCCGAGGCCACACCACCAGTAAGCGCACGTAGTGCAACAGACCCTCCAACAACGCCTGTCCTTCTGCTCAGTGTTGTTTCATTACAACCCTGATGAGATGTCGTAGGAACTTAACTCTCGTTTACTTTACTTAGCCTCCTGTAAAATGGGTTTCACTTGCTGTCATTTTGCTTAAAGTTGCAGAACCAATTGCCTGTTGTGGGAGGCCTTGCTGTACGTGTTTGCCAGAGGGCCAGACAACAACGGGGTGTTCTTTTTAATTTACTTCCTCCGATAAATATTTTGGACCTGTTTGTTGTCCTTGACCTTGGGAATCAAGGTATGTAGTGGGGAACAGCCGAATCACCTACTATATTTGTACACAGCTCAGAGGAGTTGTAAAAGTAAAATGTACCCGGCCTTACATAGTTTATTTTCACTGACAGCATGGCTAATCCCGGAGGTTATTCGAGATTCCTCCAAGGGGAACTCTGGCACCACTGCAGTGCAGATCAGAATCTGCTACTTAAAGACAAACAGGCCATTTACACAGGAAGGTCAGCCTACCTCCAATCACATGTAAACAGATTATGGTGTACATTCCTATGGTTAGCTTATCTGACTTTGAAAAAGTCATGGGGAAAACTTGGCTATTGTGTGCCAACTCCCTGCTTGTTTTCAAGATACTGTGACCTTGAATAGATGAGGTTCGAATTTTTTAGAGAGAGAGGAAGGGAGTGAGAGAGAAACATCAATCGGCTGCCTCCTGCATGCCCCTTCCTCCCCCCTGCATGCCCCTTCCTCCCCCCAGGGATTGAGCCAGAAACCCAGGCATGTGCCCAGACCAGGAATTGAACAGGAAACCCCTGCAGCGCATAATACAACACCCAACCGAGCCATACCGGCCAGGGCTGAACTTTTTATATTTAGTTAGAGGCCTGGTGCACAAAATTTGTGCACTCGGGGGGCGGGAGTCCTTCGGCCTGGCCTGCGCCCTCTTGCACTCTGGGAGCCCTCGGGGGATGTCTGACTGATGGCTTAGGCCGGCTCCCTGCAGAGTGGGCCTAAGCTGTCGGTTGGACATCTCCCAAAGCGTCCTTAGCGCTGACGCAGAGGCGGGAGAGGCTCCCGCTACCACTGCTGCACTCGCCAGGCATGAGCCAGGCTTCTGGCTGAGCGGCGCTCCCCCTGTGGGAGCGCACCGACCACCAGGGGGCAGCTCCTGCGTTGAACATCTGCCCCCTGGTGGTCAGTGCGCATCATAGCAGCCAGTCGTTCTGCTGTTTGGTCTATTTGCATATTAGCCTTTTATTATATAGGATGCTTTTGTAAGTGAAAAAGTTTTCTATGAAACGTCTTCTCTGAAGTTTGTAATATCTCCATTCTGAAGGCCTATGAGACTCTGTCTCTCTTCGTTTTAATTGTGAGTATATTTAAAGAAAAGCATCTGTGGGTTTTTGAGTGCAGAGCTCTCTGCCTACATCAGGATAAGACTGTGGGGCAGACTGGAGGGTTGAGTCCCAGTGCCCCCTGCATGTGACCCTGGACGTGTTTCACAAACTGTCCCGGTCTCTGAAGTGGAGATGGCGAACTGCCCTCAGAGGGCTGGTGTGAAGACTGAGTGAGTGGGCGCGTCGCTGCCCGTGGGCCCGGCTGGGCACCGCGGCGCGGAGCTGTACGTCCCTGGCCCAGGAGCAGTAGGGGCCGTGGGCCCAGCCAGCTGACACCCCCTTTCTTCGTTTGCAGATGGGACCGAGGCCCCAGGAGGGAAGTCGCCCGAGTGTGTAGTGTCTGCATCCCGAGCTCGTCTTCTGACTCTTGGGGTACGTGTCACCGTCTCAAATAGTGACAGCGAGGCCTCAGAGCCCCCCTGTGCTCCGCCGTGTCCCTGCCTGTCACGTCCTGCCCCCCCCTCCCCGGGGCCCTCACTTTAGGCGGGAATTCTAGGCCGGAAGGGCTTTCTTAGACAATGTTTCCCATGTCATGTACTCCCGTCCCTCCAGATAGTTTTTAAAAACCTAGATTTGCTTAATTAACACTCGGGGGACTGGAGAAAGCCTCTCACCCACCGAGCAGCTGGGGTTCAGGGCAGGAGGGGGTGGAGGAACGACTTTGGACCTGGGCGTTTAGGTCCCTGGTGAGGGGAGTGGGAGCACCGTCCCCGTAGGAGCAGGAGGCCCCTCTGCTGCGGCTCTGCTCCCATTCCCGGCAGATCAGCCAGCCCTTTCTGCCCAACAGGCCGCGCCTGTCCCGGCTCTGACCCAGGTCGCTGCTCCCCCGACCCCGGGCTCCGGGTCAGCTTGCTGCGGACACAGCCTCCTCTCTGCGGAGCGCGCTCTTTGCCCATCGTGTGCCCTCTCTCCCCATCAGAGACTCTCCCTGAGGTGCTCAGCCCTGGACAGCCCCCGCTGACCTGTTCCTCTCTTCCCTGCAGACCAGCGCGCCTGAGCCCTGCTCCTCCTCGGGTGCCGGCCGGCGTCTGCGTCGACCAGGAGTGACGTCACAGTGGGTCCAGCATGAACTGGGAGGTGACCGCACTTTTAAGCGTTGAGGGCTCGGGGTTTTCTCTTTCTCCTGATGGTAGAACTTCAGAACGAGAAAACGTCGCCTGGAGCAGGAATCATGACAGTAGCTACCATTTGGCTTTAAGTTAAAGCATGCAGGTGTGCGCTGCTCGCCAGGCGCGTGGAGGGGCCCACGGCCGGCCTCGGATCTGCCCCTTGTCTCGCCAAACCCACACCCGTAAAGCCACCCACGTTCCCCATTTCGGCTCCTTTACAGCGGATTGCGATCTCACGGCAGCAGCTGCAGACGCAGTCGTCCCCGACCTGCACGCTCTCCTTCCCTAATCTTACCTTTGTGTTGCCAGCAAGTGGGTTTTTCTTTCCCACGGGAACTTGCAAATGCAGGGGAGGCATTCCCCTTGGTGTCCATGGGCACGGTCGTCTGTACAGAGTCACACTTCATCCGTGTCGTGTTGAAGTCCGTCCTCTCCCGGGACATCGGGTGCAGCTGACCCTGGCGGGGAGTAAACACCCTGAGCTCCGAGGCCTGGGTCGGTGCTGGGAGCACAGGTTCAAGGGCCGCGCAGAGGCGCCGGCCGGCCGAGCGGCCGTGGGAGAAGTGTGTGTCACGTGTCCTGTGAAATCCTGAAGCGGGTGGGGTTAGCTGGGGTTGGTCACAGGACAGCCCCTGAAATATATGTTATTGTGGGTACTTTGAAAAGTAGGAAGTCAAATAGAAATCATACATCGTCCTACCATCCAGAGAGGCACTATGAACAATTCTGGGGTATTTTTTCATGTATGTAAATGTGATATGTGTCTTTTAAACTTAGGATCTTGTATTTTCTCAATTATAATTCCTTGTTCAGAACATCCCTGGGTTTCTGTTGCGAGATCTGGAAGGGTCTGGAAGCGGGATGAGGGAGTACAGACCCCTGCTTCCCAGCTTCTGGGGTGTGGGATTGGGGGGCTTCAAGGGGTCCACGGTCTCAGAACCCCTGAACCCTAGACGAGGCGGTCAGGACTCGGGGGCAGGGCCGCACCTGTGCCAACCAGGCCTGTTCACAGCCGCCGTCTCACTTACCCCCCAAGTCTGCACGTTTGGAGGGATTTGTTAGAAATCAAAGGGAGGGTTAACCCAGGGAAGCTTAGCGCCCCAGAGGCAGGCGGCCCTGACCCTTCGCCGCAGCCCTGGGGTGTCCTCGACCCTGGCTGCCCTGCTCTGCCTCCTGCTGCCTCCCCGGAACCTCTAAGGGGAGAGTAAACGGGGACCCGCTTCCCCGCCTCTGTTTGTGGTGGTTCCGTTTCAGTGGGTTTCCTGGCTCTGCCTGCAGTCTGATCCCATGCCGTAGCCTACGGCAGCTCCTGGGGCCGTGGCTGGGGCTGGGGCGGGGCCGAGGCTGGGACATGGGCACGGATGCAGCAGGATTGCATGGCTCGCACAGAGATTTCCAGAACTGGAGAGAGTGTCTTTCCCAGTAGCAGTGAGGCTCAGCTGCCTAGAAATCCTAGGCACATACCAAGAGGCTTATTTATGGCAGCAAACTGTGTTTTATTCCTCCAACGAGCAAATGTGAGGTGCCATTTAATAGCCGTTGAGAAGCGCGCAGCCGCGCCTCGTCTGTGAAAGGGGACCCGCAGGAGGCCTGCGGGGCGGGGAGGGCGTCAGCTGTGGGTCAGGGAGGGAGGACGGAACCAGGCGTCCAAGCTGCTGGTGTTGGAGGAACAGTGGCCGCGTGTGAAGCGTGAGGACCTGGCTCTCCTGCCAGAGCGACCTGCCCGCGCGGCCTGCTGTGCTGACCGTTCGCTCCTGTTGACGGGCTGGGGTGTCGGCTGCTGTCCCGGCTCTCGGAGTTCTCACTGTTCAGTTCACTGAGAACAACTGAAGTATTCAGCTCCTCCTTTTGGTGTCCATGTATTCCCACCCCACGGCGTCACAGCTTCCTCACGCTCCACACCGCCAGCGGCCTGCGTCAGAGGAAGGGGTCGTGCAGGCGCAGCGCCTGTGTGTGCGGCTGCGTGTGAACGGGGGTGTGTGCGGCCGCGTGTGAACGGGGGTGTGTGCGGCCGCGTGTGAATGGGTGTATGTGCAGCTCCGTGTGAACGGGGGTGTGCGCGGCCGCGTGTGAACGGGGGTGTGTGCAGCTGCGTGTGAACGGGTGTGTGTGCAGCTGCGTGTGAACGGGGGTGTGTGCAGCCGCGTGTGAACGGGTGTGTGTGCAGCTGCGTGTGAATGGGTGTATGTGCAGCTGCGTGTGAACGGGTGTGTGCGCAGCCGCGTGTGAACGGGGGTGTGTGCGGCCGCGTGTGAATGGGTGTATGTGCAGCCGCGTGTGAACGGGGGTGTGTGCAGCCGCGTGTGAACGGGGGTGTGTGCAGCTGCATTGAATGGCGTGCAGGGTGTCCTTACTTTCGTATTTGTTTTACCGTCTGTGCCAGTGCTCCTGGTGGTGGGAACCAAGAGGAAGTGGTGGGGACTGGAGCTGAGAATCTAGAGGGAAGGGCTGGCCCAGCAGCCGCGCAGGCGGCGAGGCAGACGCTCAGAGCAGCCGGTGACGCCCGGCCACTCAGTCGGTGGCCGCGCAGAGCGGGCCCACGCCGCCTCCGGAGCAGGGGGCCTGGGCGGCGGCACGGGCAGGGTCCGGTCATGAGACCGGGGTCATAAGACCGGGGTCCTGAGGTCGGCAGCCCCCGCCGGGCCTGGCGGGAAGGGCGGCTCGGGGCTGGATTGCCAGCGACGTGGGGACAGGGACCGCGTAGGGGGTCGCGCACAGTAAGCGTTTGATGTCGCACATTTAGAACCGCTTCTTTCTTCCCTAGGTTCTCGATCACGTGCCCCTGCTGCTGTATATCTTGGCAGCGAAAACGTTAATTCTCTGCCTGGCATTTGCCGGAGCCAAAATATACCAAAGGAAGAGGTTGGAAGCCAGAGAGCGACAGCTGGAGGCGGAGAAGAAGTCGGAGAAGAAAGAGCGCTAACGGGAGCCACAGGTATGGGCTTGGCGGGGGGAGGTGCAGGCGGGCGGCCGGGCCGTGTCCCTCGGGTCTAAGGGGGTGCGGGCCGGGGGCGCGGGCCGGGGGCGCCAGCTGTCAAGAGCTCCGGGGAGACGGGAGAGACCCTGACCCTCGCGCCTGTGCCGACAGCCGGGAGCTCGGGGTTGGTCCTCGCCCAGCCGGTGATTCTCCCTCGGTGAGGGCCGGGGCGCTTCGGGGCGGTGGGGCCACGGGGCTCGGGGAATTGCGTGAAAGCTGCGCCTCCCCTCGGAGAAGCACGCTCTGCAAACGCCTGCAGTTGTGCGTGAAAGCGCAAGGGGGGTGGGGAGGAGGCGGGTCACAGGCCTGAAGCCCGCCTGCACCTTGACGAGGCCCTGCTGTGGGTCTCCAGGGTGAAGTGTGGCGTCGGGTCCTCACTCAGCTCCCCTCGCCCCTGCTCTGCCCGCTCCGCAGCGTCCGGACCCGGTCCTCGGAGCCGCCGGCGTGGCCACAGCAGCTCTCTCCTGGGTGGGAGCCGCCTCCTAAAGAGATGGTCCATCGGCTGGACCTCGGGAGCCGGACCCGGTGGGGGAAGAGGGAGTGTGTCCAAACGAAAGGTGAGGGGCCGCTCGCACAGAACGTGGGCCGAGTTTTGTGGGGAACTGAGAAGGGGGGTCGGTCACACACACTCCTCCCTCCCTCCAACGCCAAGGCTCAGGGAGGGGCGGCTGACGGCTGAGCTGGGGCTGGGGGGGGGGTTGGGAAAAAGGAAACGGTGATACCTAAGTACGGGGGGAACCCTTTTCTGAAAAATGAAAACAAGTACGTTTATGGAGAGATGAGCTCCGTGGTGTCAGTCAGGGTGGCTGCCCGTGAGCGCTGCGCTGAGCGAGTGGGGCGTCGGCGCTGCTGACCCGACGGCTCCCGCTGACCGCCGGTCCCTTCCCCAGACTCCGCACCGCCCGGCGCCCGCCGCGTGGAGAGTGGACTCGCCGAGGAGAAGAAACTCCCGAGCGAGCGCCGAGGGGTGTGCGGAGGGGGACTCCCAGCTGCAGCTGAACTTCAGTGACGGCAACTGGCAGAGGCTTTAAGGACCCGCGTTTTCCCCAGTAAAGTAAACACCTGGACAAGGCGTGTCTGGTCTCTGGGATAGGCCCGCTGGCGTGCACGTGTGCGTGTGTGTGTCCATCTGTCTGTCATACACACACACACACACACACATACACACACACACACACACCCTGTGCTGTGGGGCAGGGAGTTCTGCAAACCCACAGCTGCTGTAGGTGTCCGCGCCCCCCCCCCCCCCCCCCCCCCCGGCTGGGCTGTAGAAGTGGCCACGCTGTGGGGAGGAAGTCCCCGCTGCACACCCTCACCCTCTGACCTCCGCCCTCTGACCTGCTGCCCTCCTGCCCTGTTTTCTCCTCTTCCCAGGAACTCGGCCCTGTGCTTTCATGGAGGGGAGGCAGAGGGTGGGGGTGGCGTCCCTGCAGGGGCTCATTGCCCCGCCATTTGGACAGTGAAGTGATGGAGACGGGACCGAGTCTGAGACAGGAGTAGGAACGGGTCCGTCATTAGCCCCGAACTGCCACTTCGTGGGGGTCGGGGTGGGGGTCGGGGTGGGGGTCATGGTGAGGCTCCTTCCATTCCGCGTGAAGCTCTGTGGTCAGGTCTCCACTCCTCACACCTGGCCTAGCACCAGCCTTGCCCATGTAGAGGGAGCTCACTGTGCTCACCGCCCGGCCACGTGGGGGCTTGTCTGGCCGAAGGAGGTCACGTGTGTAAAACTGGCTGTTGGTAAAGCAGTGAGACGGGAGGAGAGCGTGCCTGGGTGGCGGCAGCCCTGCCTGGCCAGCGGGCTCCGTCCACCCAGTGGAGCCTGGACCTCAGGGGGCACGGCCCGGGCAGCGGCCTCCAGGGCAGCACCTGCCGTCACCTCGGGTCGCGCTGGCCCTCGGGAGGCCGTGGGGATGCGGTTGTGGGGATGCCGGGCTCCGTCCCCAACCTCGGGAGAACATACGTGGGGTCGCTGTCATCGTCACCCACGGTTTACACTGCTCCGAAAGCAATGGGGCTGTACCCGCCATCTTCCCCGCCCGCCCCGACTTCCTGCCGAGGGTCTCGAGGCGCAGAGCGGTGCCCTTTGGTCACGTATCTGAAAGCGAGTCTGGTTGTGCTGGGGCACAGGGAGGGTTCCCCTGAAGAGCAGACAGGAAGTGAGGTCAGGGTTCGGTCTGAACCAGGACACTGAGCTGGACTCGACGGGCAGGGGCACCGCGTACTGAGGCCCAGGCCCCGCGGGGCGGCGGGTGCCCAGCGTTTCAGGCCCGCCCCCCTCGGCCTCAGGGCAGCCAGGGAGCTCGCCCCCGGCCTCAGAGTTAAAAGGCCGGAGCTCGTTCCATCCTGGCCCCTCTGGCCCCGGCCCCTCGGTGCCCCGGCCGGGCGGTCCGTGCAGGGCGGCGCCGCGTTCCTTACGTCTGTGGGCAGCTGCGTGTTTGCTCCTCACCCCTCGGTTCACGTGGCGTGAGGCTCACCTGACATCACACCAGACAGCTGGCAGAGCTGCCACCACAAAAGTCAGAGTCCACACAACGGCAGGAGGCGGGGCCCCGGAAGCCGGGCTCGCGGTGGGAGGAGCAGGCCTTCTCGGTGACCAGCTGAGCAGGGGGCACCAGCAAGCGCTGCGTGGGTTTGAAAAGCAAAACCACCCGACGTCGAGTTCGGGGTGCCACTCCTCCGCGCTGGTTTAATGTGGACAAAGCGGGCGGGGCCCGGCCTCTGAGCAGAGAACGTGCGTGGGGTATGTGAGCACGCCTGGCTCCGTGGGTCGTGTGGGGCCGGACACGGGTGGGCACACTCCTTAGCTTCGGCTTCTGAGGGCCTGCGCACGCGTCTCCCGTTTCTGAGACCTAAACGTTGGCCACGGCCTTGAGCTCTGTCCACCTTGCTCACCACCAGGCCCCCCGAGCTGGGCTGCCCCAGTCCGCCCCGGCATAGCCCCAAAGTCACCGTACACAGGAGCCCAGACCCTCATCTCCCGGGAAGCTTTACTGAGCCGCGGCGCTTCGCCCACGCCCCTGGGAGCCGCGGTCCTCGTGGCGTCCCTGCGCGGTCGCCGTGGGAGTACCGGTGGCTGCCGTGGTCCAGGGAGGCCGTGGCCCCGCCAGCCCCGGACGCGGTGTGGCCGCTCGGCGAGGGCCCGCCCCTAAGAAAACTTGCCGAGGTAGTAGTTCTCCCACCGGCGCACCTTGTTGATGAGCGTCCGCCACTTGCTCGGGCTGACCCGCTCCATCCCTCTGCTGATGAGGTCGCTGAGGAGGAGGAACTGGTAGGCGTAGACGCTGTCGATGGACTGCAGGCAGAACTCCTTCCTGTTGTTGATGATGAACCACTTGAGCGAGGACCAGGCCAGGTCCAGCGGGTTCAGGTAGTTGTAGGGGGAGGGCAGGCAGAGCAGCTCGTGGCCGCAGGCCCTGGCCACGTCGGGGCAGCAGGCGATGCTCGTCAGGTGGACGACGGACCGGGCGCGGGCCTGGGCCTGGGGCTCCCCGTCCTCCGTGGGCCGGGCCTCCGGCCGCCGGGCGTCCTTGACCACGATGGCGCACTTCCCGTAGGTCTTCCTCGCCGCCTCGCAGAACTCGGCGAAGAAGCCGTCTTCCGGGCGGACGCTCAGCTCGTCCCTCAGGAACACCCGGTACCGCCACGGCACCCAGCCCTGGCTGCCCCCCGCGTGCACCACGCACCAGCTCGGACTGGGCACGCAGAGCCCGCCCCTGAAGTCCTCCCCGGTGGCCAGGCTCTCGGGGATCTCTGTTTCCCCCAAATACACCGTCTTGAACCCGTCAAACTGCAGCCTCCTCAGCGTCTGCAGGTACTGGAGGCATTGCTTCCTCCTGACGCCATCAAACGGGCTCCTGAGGACGATGTTTCTGAAGAGGGGGTTTGCGCAGCGAGGCATGGCGGCCCGTGCTGAGGAGCTCGCCCGTCTCCATCCGTGGGGTTCTGCCCGGAGCAGGTGGTGACCTCACAGAGGCCTCCTCACTGCTGGGCCTCCCCACAGACACCCCAGGGTGGGGACCTCACAGAGGCCTTCTCACTGCTGGGCCTCCCCACGGACACCCCAGGGTGGGGACCTCACAGAGGCCTTCTCACTGCTGGGCCTCCCCACGGACACCCCAGGGTGGGGACCTCACAGAGGCCTTCCTGCTGGGCCTCCCCACGGACCCCCCAGGGTGGGGACCTCACAGAGGCCTTCTCACTGCTGGGCCTCCCCACGGACACCCCAGGGTGGGGACCTCACAGAGGCCTTCTCACTGCTGGGCCTCCCCACAGACACCCCAGGGTGGGGACCTCACAGAGGCCTTCTCACTGCTGGGCCTCCCCACGGACACCCCAGGGTGGTGACCTCACAGAGGCCTTCTCACTGCTGGGCCTCCCCACGGACACCCCAGGGTGGTGACCTCACAGAGGCCTTCTCACTGCTGGGCCTCCCCACAGACACCCCAGGGTGGGGACCTCACAGAGGCCTTCTCACTGCTGGGCCTCCCCACGGACACCCCAGGGTGGGGACCTCACAGAGGCCTTCTCACTGCTGGGCCTCCCCACGGACACCCCAGGGTGGGGACCTCACAGAGGCCTTCCTGCTGGGCCTCCCCACGGACACACTTGGATGTGCGAGCATCCTGGGACACGTTCAGAACAGTTCCCTCTGGCTTACATGATGCGGGAAAGAGACGTGTCACCCACGGAAGGTGTGTCTGACGTGCCTTCTGCCTTAGGTCGGGGCGGAGGTGGGCAGGGTTCGTGCCAGGGCTGCCGTGGCTCAGTGTCGCCGGCGGCTTGGCTTAGACAGAAGCTCACTTTCCCACAGTCCTGGGTGGGAGTCCCGGGTCAGGGTGCTGGCGGGTCTGGCTTCTCCCGCCGCCTCTCCGTGGCTTGTAGATGGCGCCTCCTCCCCGCGTCCCCCAGGTCTTCCCTCTGCTGTGAGCGCATGTTTCCGTCCTAACGTCCTCCCTGGAGAAGGGCACCTGCTGCCCTGGAGGTGACGCTGGAGTCCCCGAGCCTGAGAGGAGCTGACCGGGGACTCGGGGCCGGGCCAGCAGCCGCCCTGCAGAGCCGAACCATTGCACAGGAGGCCAGAACCCCCCAGAACCTCGAGTTCCTGCTGGACACTGCCTCCTGGGATGGAACCGGCCTCCTCCAGTCACCTCCCACCTCAGAGTCGAGGTGAGGAAGGACCGCCAGGGGGCAGCGTGGCCATGTCTCCATGTGACATAAGGCAACACCCAGCTCCTTCCCTGACCCAGCCAGAGCCCACCAGCCCCAGCAGGCACCCCCTCCCAGGGAGGACCTCCTCTCCGCCTGCTTTCCCGGGCACATTCTGCTCTTCTTTCTCCTCCGCTGCCCAGTGACTCGTGTTCTCCAGGGACTCTGACATGTTCCTTCATCCCAAGATGCAGCGTGACAGGAACCCTCATCAGCAAGCCTGGCTGCGGTTCTGCTGGGCGGGATATTTGTGAACTAGTGGTACCCCCCACCCCCTCCAAATAAAACGGAAGCAGTTGCCACACACATGAGTAGGCGTATGCGTGTGCCAGTTTGGTCTTACTCCGCAGGCCCAGCTGTGTGGGAAACATCCGTATTTAAGCCATCACACTGGGCTCGGGCATTGTCGGGGCTCCTGACCCCACTCCCAAGGCCTCCTCCACTCTGGCCATTGTGTGCGCAGCTCCAATCCTCTGGCCCCATCCCCGGGCACTGGCCTCCTGCTGGGCCTCAGGATGTCAAGGAGACAGACACACGGAGCCCGAGCCGTGGCCCTCCCACTCCTCACCTTGCAGGGAAATAGAGGTGTGTTCGTGGGAAGGTCACATGAACTTGGGAATCCGATAGACCAAGCTTTGAACTTCCCGCCCGCTGTGTGACAGTGTGCAGGTCTCTGCCTCTCTGGGCCTCCGTTCCCCCACGGAGCGGGTGAGGGCGTCAGCTCTGCCGGCCAGAGTCCTGGCACTTGGTAGTGTTCGTACGTGTTTGCTTTCTGCCTGTGGCACTGTCATGGGCGCCTGCTTGCCCACCCGCTTCCAGCCCCCTTCCCACAGCACCGTGGGTGTGTTCAGGGTGGGCCTGCCTGCCGTGTGCTCAGGGAGGAAGCCACACCTCACCTGCCTGTGACAGAGCAGCCCAGGATGGATCTCAGGACTCCTGCGTGGACTTCCAGGGACTCAGGCTGCAAGGGGACCAGACTTCCTCCCCTGCGCCTCTCTCCCGGAGCAGAGCTGTCCTCTGTCCTCTCGCCAAAAGCCTCACCGACCCTTGTCCGGACACATCCAACCCGGCGGGAGCACAGCCTGGATGCCCTTTGGGCCCCGCTGACTTGCTTCTGCTGATTAAACTTCCTAATATAATTCCAACACCTTCAGTATCAACCATCACCACCATCACCACCACTCAGCATCAACCATCAGCACCACCACCACCATCTACATCAACCTCCCCAACACCACCAGCATCAACCATCAGCACCACCATCACCACCACTCAGCATCAACCATCAGCACCACCACCACCATCTACATCAACCTCCCCAACACCACCAGCATCAACCATCAGCACCACCACCACCATCTACATCAACCTCCCCAACACCATCAGCATCAACCATCAGCACCACCACCACCATCTACATCAACCTCCCCAACACCATCAGTATCAACCATCAGCACCACCACCACCATCTACATCAACCTCCCACCACCACCAGCACCATTAATATCAACCATCACCACCACCATCCACATCAACCTCACCAACACCAACACCAGTATCAACTGTCACTACCATCACTACCATCATCTACGTCAACCTCCCCACCAACACCATTAATATTAACCATCACCACCACCATCAGCAGCAACCATCTGCACCACCACCATCATCTACATCAACTTCCTCAACACTATCAGTATCAACTGTCACTACCATCACCACCACCACCACCACCACCAGCCACATTAACCTCTCTACCACCACCAACACCAGTATCAGCTATAATCACCACGAACACCAACAACACAAGGCTTATAATTATGTATTTATTTTACTTTTCAAAATATATTCACATACATGATCTCATTAGCTCTTACGCACTTTGTAAAGTTTGAAGAACTGGCGTCATTGCCCTCATTTTATCTGTAACGAAACTAAGATTCACACCAAAGTGGTGGATCATGGGATATATATATATTTCATTGACATATATATCAATGAAAACGAAGAACTTCCCACCAGCTTCTGATGTTAACGACGTTGGTTCTACATTCCAGTGGGTGTCTTCAGAATGACTGATCCTTCGGGACCAGATATCCCAACCCCCACGCGTCCCAGGTGAGCCACTAGCCCCCAAAGTTCTTATAACCCCTAAAGTTGAAGTTTCATCCAGGGCTCTGGACGCCAAACTCAGCCTTTTCTCCGTGACAAAAGGCCACCTTCACGGGCCCCAGGGGTCTCCCAGCTCCGAGAACATGGCTGCCCTGAACCCTTCCCTGGACCACACGCTTTTCTACCGACGGGTCCGTGCGGCCGGGAGCTCCTGCCCCTACCGTCTCGTCTCAAAGCTCCAGAAGGCCCGAGAGGACACAGGATGCGGGCTTTGGTCAACGCCACCCGCCGGAAGTGCCACGGGCCAGATGGCCTTCCAGCCCCTTCTCCCGGGCCCAGGTAAGCCCAGAGCCTCCCCCACCCCCCGCAGGCAGGCCGGGCCTCTTCTGTGGCGACCTGGCTGCCCTGCCTTCCAAGGGATGGCCTAGATTTCGGTGTGGGGCCCGCTGTCCCCGCGCCCGGGCCCCAGGCTGGCCTGGCGGGGCTGCAGAGCGGCCGTGTTGCTGATGGTCAGCGTGGAGCACTTGGCTGCCCTGCTCGGGACCCCTTTCTTTTTGAGTTCGGAGGTCAAGTTCAGGTAATAAATGTCTTCCAGGGACTTGTCGTTCCTCCGGAGGATGTTGCTGGCCAGGCGGAAGAGGAAGACCACCGCGTAGATGCCGATGATGGTGAGGATGTACCAGGCGGCGCTCGTGCCGTCGGGGAGCCGCAGGGCCCTGGGGGTGCCGCTGCCGTTCCTCGCCTCCGCCGAGTCCCGCAGCAGGTGCGCCAGGGTGTGGGCAGCGCCCGCCTGCGTCTGGTTGGGGGCTCCCCGGGCGGTCCACTCGGCCCCTGAGAGACAGAGAGACCCAGGTGAGACCAGCATCCTGGGCCGAGGGCTGCCTGGCCAGCAGGCCAGGGCCGGGGCGGTGGGCACCTCAGCAGGCACCTCAGCCTGGGCCTGAGCCTGACAACACGTCCCTATGGTCTTCAGGATCAAAGAGTTCAGAACAGCACGTGGTTGGAGAGCAGACGAAACAGCAGAAAGATGTCCATTGTCCCTAAAGTAACCACACAAGTAACACACTCAGTGCAAACGCCCGTGGAATTGCTTTGGGAACTAGACACGCGCACAGGAAACATGAGCTGCCAAGGCCACCGGGAAGAATGGGAAACGGTGCAGGGCGGGAATTGCCAGCCGGCAGGACAGCAATTTACCTTTTCCGGGAGAATGAACATTGTACCCGCCCACCGGCTCCCTGGGCTGTGCAGGGGGTGTGCAGGGCGCTAAAGGGCCAGGCCCAACGCTCCCTAACCAGCGCCCCCTAAACACACAGCAGCTGGCAGGTGGGAGGCTGGCGCTCAGACAGGGAGACCAGTGGGCCCGAGCCCGGCCCCCTGGAGGCAGCAGCGGGGTCTGGAGGTGACAGAGGGCCGTCCCTGCCCCGCGAGGGAAGCTGATCACTCGGGAGCGTGCAGCCACGGCCCTGGGCCCACGCCGCCCACGTCCTGCCCAGCCAGTGCCGAGAAGCCCACGGTGACAGCGGGGAAAGAAGCCATGTAAAGCGCTAGAGAGAGGCAGGGTGGATGGTCCCTTTTCATCTCCGAGTGGGATGTCCCTCCTAAGCATCACCCAAACGCAGAAGGAAAAAGAAAACAAAGGTTAAATTCAGCTACTAAACCAAGAACAAACGACGAGTGAGAAAATTTACAGTTTATGCCACTGAGTTTCTCTTCATAGCTTCCGGTTCTGGAAGAAAAGTCCAAAATGCCAGTAGAAAAAATATGCTAAGGATACAGACCATCAAGTTACAGAACATGCCAAAGGCTTCTCACTGTTACTCATAAGAAAAATGCAATCCGAAGTACAAAAAAACAACGTTCTGTGCGCGTGTTCGCTGGCTGCCGGGAGGTGACATCGCACACCTCGTCTGCAGGGCGGGACTGCACAGCCACTCCCTCGGACCCGGCGCTCCACCTGCGGGAACGCTTCCTGTGGCCACGCGGGGGCCGGGCGGGAGCAGCGCGTGTGTAAGGCAGTCCCTGCGGCTCCTGGCTGCCGCCGCCAACAGCCTGAGCAGCACCGCCTTCGCACGGCGCAGGGCATTCTGGGACCTCCCTGCAGTGGAGTACTATGCAGCCACGAAAACCAATCAGCGTTTTTGGTACTAAATATTAATCAATAAAAAGGTAACCCAAGTGTGACACAATGTGCAATCATGCGTGTAAGTGGAGGGGGGATGTGTTATCTGCTTGAAGCTTTTACATATATCTATGAAATATAGATATATGTGAAATATAAATATATATCCTACCTAATAATAGACAAATATGCAAATTGACCGTACCTTCGCTATGCCCGCGATTGGCCAGGAGGCGCGGGGGGGCGGGACTCGGGGTGGCCGATTGGGCCGGCGGGACGCTGAGCTTGCGTCGCCAGCAGCGGCTCGAGCTCAGCGTCTGCGCCATGGCTGTGCTGGGCACAGAAGGGGCCTCTGGGGCAGCGAGCTCACATCCCACCGCGGACCATCAAAAGCAGGGGAGCTGGGTGCCTGTCCGCTCAGGCACCAGCGGACAGGCACCCAGCTCCCCTGCGATCGAAAGCAAAAGCGTGTAGGGGACCCTACACGTGCATGATTCAATCATGCACTGGGCTTCTAGTATAATATAAATATATATGAAACATAAATATATATATGAAATATAAGTATACATGAAATATAAATATGAAATATAAATATGAAATATAAATATATGTGAAACATAAACATCCTGGGAGAACAGGCAGCAGGACCTGCGGTGCCCATGGGAGGAAGGGGGGGATGGGCTGGCCCCGCCCCTAGTGCATGCGGACTGTGTGCACTTATTTCACAAAAAGCGGACGGAAAGCCGCGGAGCCCAGCAGCGCTGTCCGGGTGCAGTGCCCTTGGGGAAGCGGTGCCCTTCCAAGGCCGGGAGATTAGCATCTAAACTGCTGTTTACCCCAAAACTGTTTTCGCTCCCAGGAGCCCCGAGCAGGACGGACAGGACGCAGCGAGGAGCAGCGAGGAAACTGAGGCACTCCCTGGAGCTTTGCTGGCCGAGTCCATGTCGTGCGCCGCGTGAGCACAGATGGAGTCAGACGCGTCACAGGTGAGCCGTGCCCGCTGCTGGGCGCCGAAGGCTCCATAAATGCTTCCGGGTGAGGTGGTTGCTAATTCACTTCGCTGACGCAGATTCAGAGAGGCGGGTATGTTTCACGGTAGTTAATTGTCAGAATGCGTGAATACCCTTAATACATGTATGTATGTATGTGTGCATGTACGTATGTATTTTTTATCCTATGACCTTTTATCCCCTCTGTGCCCTCTCCCCCTTCACCCAACCCCCTCCACCCCTGCAACCACCACACTAGCGTCCCTGCCCACGAATTCTCTCTCTTTTTTCTGTTTTGCTTGATCCCTTCACCACCACGCCCCCCCCCCCCGCCCCCCGAAGCGGGCAGCCTGCTCTCTAACCATGAGTCTGTTTCTATTTTGCTTGGTAGTTCAGTTCATTAAATTCCACATCGACCGGTAACCTGAGTGCTTTAAGATGAAGGGAGAAACCAGTTAAAAATAAACTCTGCACACCAATTTGGCAAAGCCCAAATGAACGGATTTCAGCTGGTCACTCTAAGAAACGCTACAGCCCTCAGGAATTCGGCGCCACCGTTGGTGGAATGCTTGCGAACTTTATGTAAAGAAGGGGGAACTCCCATAATTATTTTACAAAGCAACTCAACCCGCCAAGAACATCAGGACTTGTTCAAACGCGGACCACACGGATGAACTCGTGGAACGGTCTGCGAATTGTTACGGGATGATGCCATATGTCCAAACACATATAAAAACACGCAGCTGAAACCTGCAGACATGAACTCATTTAGAAACCGGGCTGTTTCCCACGTGAACAAAGCTCCCCCGGTTCGTCAGGGAGGCACACTGCTCTTTACCTCTCTTTCCTGACAACAGCCAGGGTGAGGGGGGTGGCTTCTGCGGACGAACATCCCGCAGAAGAAACAAACCTTCCACCGTGGCGCCCACGCGTGCGCGGATGTGAACTGCACCAGGCGCTGGAGCGGCCAGGCTGGCCTCAGGGAATACTCACCCTCCATGCGTCCTTCCTCCACGGGGAAGGTGGGGAGGGACTCCTCTTCAGCGGTCGCCGTGCCCCTGCAGTCAGGCGTGGAGGTCCCCGAGCGGGAGTAACACGACCCCGAGGCGGCAGGGCAGCACCCACCAGAAACTGAGCAGAAAGGAGCTGGGTGAGTGGCCGCTCGTTCAGTCAATCAGGGACCTGAGGGTCTGTCTCCCGTTGGCACAGAATAGAAGCGCCTCTTGCTCCGGCTCCTTGAGAAGGTCTGGAGCGAAGTAGCTGTTGGAACCCATGCCGGTCCCAAGGGTTGTCCAGCCTCCCGCCCCTCCAGCCCTCCCGTGGGGCGGGCCTCTCTCTGCGGCCGGCTCCCCTCAGAGCCGGGTGGCTCCTGAACTCCCCGGTCTGCACCTGCTGCGGGCGTGGCAGGGTCAGGTGTGCGAGGCTATGTCATGGGGCCAGGAAGCTCCAGGGGCCAGTCACCAACTTCCTCTGGGACTGTCCTGGCTCGGAGACGGGCGGGAGGCTGTGGAGGACACGGCCTCACAGGGTCAGGGAGCAGTGGGCCCCGGGCCCGGCCGGAGGAGTGTCTGAGTCACAGGCACATGCCGTCGAAGTGGGTCTGTTCTAGCCCTGGAGCGGGCCCGCCCCCAGCCCTGTCCCTCCTGACTCCCCACTAGCAGGGCCATGACCTGCCACACGTGTGAAGGGTGTGGGCTTTTATTTATTTATTTTATACCAGAGGCCCGGTGAACGAAATTCGTGCACAGGGCTGGGGAGGGTCCCCTCAGCCCAGCCTGCACCGTCTCCAATCCAGGACCCCTCAGGGGATGTCTGATTGCCGGTTTAGGCCTGATCCTGGGGATCGGGCCTAAACCGGCAGTCGGCCATCCCTCTCACAATCCAGGACCACTGGTTCCTAAATGTTCACCTGCCTGCCTGCCTGCCTAACTGCCTGATTGCCCCTAACTGCCCACCCCTGCCAGCCTAGTCACCCCCAATTGCCCCCCTTGCCCTGCCGGCCTGGTTGCCCCTAACTGCCCCCCCCCCCACCAGCCTGGTCACCCCTAACTGCCCCCCTCACCGGCCTGGTCGCCCCCAACTGCCCCCACCCGCCGGCCTCATTGCCCCTAACTGCCCCCCCGCCGGCCTGGTCACCCCTTACTGCCCCCCATGCTGGCCTGGTCACCCCCAACCAATCCCCCCCGCCGGCCTGGTCACCCCTTACTGCCCCCCTTTGCCAGCCTGGTCACCCCTCACTACCCCCCCCCCCCCGCTGACCTGGTTGCCCCAAACTGCCCCCCCTGCAGGCCTGGTCACCCCATGCAGCCTGCTGCTCGGTCGTTTGGTCGCCCCTCACTAACCCCCCTGCCGGCCTGGTCGCCCCACACAGCCCGTTTGGTTGTCTGTTCGGTTGTGATGGTCGCTTAGGCTTTTATATAGACAGATATGTCAGAGAGGCAGGGAGGGGAAGAGAGAGAGAGAAGCATCAATGATGAGAGGGAATCATCGATCGCCTGCCCCTTGCATGCCCCCCACTGGAGATGGAGCCCACAACCCAGGCATGTGCCCTGACCAGGAATTGAGCCGTGACCTCCTGGTTCATAGGTTGATGCTCAACCGCTGAGCCACGCCAGCAGGGCTTACTGAATATATTCATTTTTATTCTCACCCAAGGTTTCCCATTGATTTTTTAAGAGAGAGTGGAAGGAAGGGAGAGGAGGGGGAGAGAGAGAGAGAAACATCGATGTGAGAGAGACACATCAATTGGTTGCTTCCTGCTCATGCCCCGACTGGGGCCAGGAATCGAACCTCCAGCCAAGGTACGTGCCCTTGGCTGGGAATGGAACCTGGGGCCTCAGGCCACGGACAACACTCTAACCATAGAGCGAACCGGCCAGGCAGGGCGGGCTGTTGGCTTTTAAAGTGTAATTTCATCAAGTTGACATCAATGGGAGGAGAGAAGTAAAGTATAGCACAGGCCACAGGGCCCAGCACTTCCCTCAGGTCCCCCCGGAGAAAGGAAGACACTTCCAGACCGTGCACCGCGTGCCCACAGTGCATTGCTCCTGTCGCTACCAAGTGGAGACAGCCCAGATGTTCACCCGCCGACGGAGGACACATAACTGTGGCTTATCCACACTATGCACGTTATTTGGCAAGAAAAAGAAATGACACGTTACAAGATAGATGACGCTTGGGAACACTGTGCTAAGGGGAAGAAGTCAACACATCGTGTGCTTCCATTGTTAGGAAATGTCAAGAACAGACAAATCTGTGAAGACAGACAGGCGGTTAGCGGTTGCCTAGGGATGAGGAGGGGTTTGGGAGGGTGCTGATCTAGGTGCTGGTTGCACAGCTCTGTGAATGCACTGAAGCCACCGCGCTGTACGCTGTGAGTGACTTCTATGGTTTGTGCGTTTTATTTTAATATATAAAAGGCTAAGTGACCGACCGTCTGTCCGTCCGTCTGACTGACCGGCCGGTACATATGACACGCACTGGAAATTTAAAAATAAACGTTGACTTGCGCATGCGCGATACATATAAAGCTCTCGCTAGAGCCAATCGCACGCGTGTATTTTGATCTGTCATTGTCGATTGTGAATTTGGTTGACACTTCTGTTATAGAGAAAGGGCGAATAGCGATATTAAAATATCTCTTCTAATTAATTTCCTTTCAATGTGCACGAATTTGTGCACCGAGCCACTGGTATTTTAATAATATAGGCACATGATGGAATACGATGCAGCTGTGAAAAAGAATGAGGAAGCTGTTTGTGCACTGACGTGTAAAGCTCTCCAGAATGTGCTGTTCAACACACACAGCACAGAAAAGAGTGTGTTCCCTCACGTAAGAGGTGGGGACACCGTCACATCGGCCCGATCTTGCTCGTACAGGCATCGAGAACCACGCGGGGAGCCACGGAGGAGCCCGGGGCACAGGCATGGAGAAGCCACGGGAAGGACCCCGAGGAAGCAAGGGCAGGGGCGCAGGGGAGGAGGGAAGTGGGCGGTGGCGGCGGGCGGGCGGGAGAATTCTCACTCTGTTCCTTACACTTTAAGGCCCTTTAACTCGGTGTTGGGTTTGCTATTCGCTAATAAGTGCATCCGCTGATTAAATGTAAACCTGTGTCAAAGTGCTGTCAGGCCGCTGCTGTCTCCTGCCTGGAGGCGGGCCATGGCCTGGGGCTCTGCCTCAGACACAGGGATTCCCAGCCGGTGCGGTGAGAGGGGGCAGGACAGGCCCGGGTCGTGAGGGCGCACGGCTGGGGGTCAGGGCTCCGGTCCAGCGGTGCCCTCACTGTGCCCCTGGGCAAGGCCCTGCCCTCTGTGACCCGCAGCTCCTCACCTGTGAGGCGGGGGAGGCAGGGACCCGCCGCCCCGGTCCCAGGAAGCAGGAAGGAAGCTGGGCCCGGGAGGCGCGCTCCCTGTGGGGGTGTCTGCACGGGAGCCCTGCCAGGGCCGGCGCCTGGGGACAGGGAGGGGCGCGGCAGCTGGCGCCCACGGCGAGGCTTCAGAGGAGAGTCACCGGTGCCGTCACAGGGGAGGCGTCCAGCTCGGCTCCGGAAGCCGGGGCCCGGGGAAGGTGGCCTTCGCCCCCTGTTCAGGGCACTCGGTCAGGGGAGGCCTGTGTCAGGGCCTCCCCCGCGGCGGCTGCCCGCGCCCCTGCAGGACAGACGTGGTGCCCACGACAGGCAGGGCTGCTCCCTGGGGCTCTGAGAGGGACGTGCCCGTCACACAGCCCCGGGGCCACCGCCTGCACGTCCCCTCCAAGCCGGGCCCGGGTCCCCGAGCTCTGCCGGTCACCGGCCCTGCAGGTGAGCTGTGGACCGACCCGCCCAGGCGTATCCGTGGCCTCATGCTAAGGTGTTAAAGGTCAGGACAATGGCCCCTGCCGGCGTGGCTCAGGGGTTAGAGCGTCAGGCCACACACCGAAGGGTCACGGGTTCTATTCCTGGTCAAGGGCACGCACCTGGGTTCCAGGTTCAATCCTCCTGGTGTGTGGGAGGCAGCCAACTGATGTGTCTCTCTCACATTGATGCTTCTCTCTCTCTCTCCCTCTGCATCCCTCTCTCTCCTTGTCCTTCTATTCCTCCCTTCCACTCTCTCTAAAAAGCAATGGAAAAAATGCCATCAAGTAAGGATTTCTTAAAAAGTCAGGATAATGGATGTCGCTCAGTGGAGGGTGAGTGATGGGGGTGGGGGGGGGGTGGGGCGGCTCACAGAACTGACCGCTTAGCTGCGGTCACTCTCCGCCTCGCCGCCTCCTCCACGCGACCCTCGCCCGCTGTCTCTCTCACACCCAGAGCCCCGACGGCGGAGGGAAGACAGTTCAAGGTTTATGTAAACCATGCAAACGCTCTTCTTCAAGGCGTGTTCTCTTCCGTCTAGACAAGTGCCCTGACCCTGGAGGGGTGGCGCAGCCCGCGGGCTCAGGCAGGGCAGCCGCCGGCCCCACGCAGAGTGGCCGCGCCCCCCGCCCTCCGAGTGCTTACACAGCAGAGGTGAGCAGCCTGAGCCGGGGCCAGGACGGCCTTCCTCCGGGTGCCTCCCTCCGGGCCTCGGGCCGTCCAGCCGCCCACCGCCGGGCCAGGCCGGTGGCATTGGTCTGAGCGCGCCGGCCGGTGCCGCCGGGGACAGCGCGGCAGGGCCAGGGCTGCTGCGTTCCTTTTGTGCGTCTGGTCTGCTGACGAGCAGGGAGCTTCGAGGACGTGGAAACGGGGAGCAAAGGTGGCGACGATGTGGGTTTGACTCCCCCCAAAAGAGGAAACAAAAGAGAAGCGAGTGCATCGAAGAAAATGTCAGAATCACAGCCTGTAGCCGGCCCGGGCGGCTCCGGAGTTAAATATCAGCCTATGAACCGGGAGGTCAGGGTTCGATTCCCGGTCAGGGCACAGGCCCGGGTTGTGGGCTCCATCCCCAGTGGGGGGCTGCAGGAGGCCCCTGATAAGTGATTCTCTCTCATCACTGATGTTTCTCTCTCTCCCTTCCTCTCTCTCAAATAAATAAATAAATACATAAATAAAATAATTCATTTGCAGCAAAAACAAAAGGCTTATTAACAGACTCAAGAAGCAAATGAAGGACGAACTGGGGGGAATCGTTTGCAACACAAATGACAAAACGACACATTTCTTAACGTCGCAAAGGCTTTAGCACTAAGCAACAGGGCAGCACCGTGGCCGAAAAACGGCCCCAATTCAGGAGAAACTAGTCACAGAAAAGGAAGCGCGAATGTGTTTAAAACATCAAAACATGCCCCTTCTCACGCACGGGGATCCCAGCGCACACCAAGTGACTCAGAGCTCTCATTTCCTGCTGCTGACCCAGAGGCCGTCTGTGAACTGGGTCTCTGCAGCCTGCACCCCAGTTCCCCAAGCTGTCAGAACGGCCCGGACACGGGGACGGCCCACGGAGGTCAGGTCCTGTCGTCATCAGGATATTGACATTGCGAACCTGTCCCAGCCTCCTGCCCGCCAGTCAGCCATCCAGGCGTGCGGGGGGCTGTGTGCGCGCCGTTTCCGGACACACGTGCCGGGCTGTCACTGCCCCGTTGTAGCCGCGAAAGGCGGAGGCCCTCTGAGGTCCAGCGAGAGTGGCCACCGCCAGCACGGGGACCCGCCGCGGGTCCTCTTCACGCTGGGAGGACGGCGGCGGCGTCTGCGGACCAGCTGGGCCCATCGGCCGCGTGCTGTTCAGCAGGGACAACCAAGCACGTGCGCAGTGCTGCGTGCTGAGTACCCCGTGTGTTAAGGCCGGGCGCCCTGTACGTGCAGAGACCCCTCTGACAGGAGCCTCAGACCCTCCTCCTCCTGGGGGCAGCGTCCCCGTAATAACCTGTTATTTTCTTTGCCAGCGTCGATTACCCACTGAGGGGCAAATCCGGTT
>NC_072475.1:2347500-2410000 GCF_027574615.1 Eptesicus fuscus
CCAGTGCGCTGAGGAGCAGGGGTCAGAACATCGGGGCCCCTGTGGTCACCCCGGGGGAGTCCTCCCTCCACGCCCAGCACGGGCTCCCAGCCTGGGACTGAAGGGGGCCCCGGTCCGCCGAGAGATGGATGTCCAAGAGCTGGAAGGGAGCGGGGGTTATCCTGGCGATGGGCTCGGCAGGCTCCATCACAAAAGAGGGGGGAGGGCCCAGCAAGTCCCCAGAATTCACTCGGAGGAGGGGCCTTGGACACACTTCCCGAGCCGACCTCTCCTCCCAGGCTGCCCCCGGGCTGTCTCGCTGAACCCGACACGTGAATAGTAGTCACTTTCCTGAGAGTCTCTAAAGGTCACTGGGAACCTCTCCCAGCCCCAAGCAGGCCCCCACCTGCTCCAGGGGGCGCTCAGGACCCCCCCGCCCCCCCACCCCAGCAGGCACTGAGGAATGTGCTCCGTGCCACCACCAGGGGGCAGCCGCGCCCAGAGTTCCTTTCCCCGGTGGAGCCCCGCAGAAGGCCAGGAGCTGGGGCCAGGCTCTGGCTCTGCTGACTCACCGACGCCCCGTGCACCTGGGGTGGGGGTGGGGGGCAGTGGCTCCACACCCCACACCGCCCGACTCCTTTCTGCGCTTAGATTTGCTGACGTGTCCAAGGAGCCGGCTCCACACAGCGTCCACCCCTCCTAGCTCCCCGCCCGCTCCTTTCGTCCTCAGTCCTCCCGCCTTTGCTTATCTCCCGGAGTCTGACTTCCGTCCACCCCGCACTGTGCCAGGGAGCAGTCTCTTCCTGCGGGCATTGGAGGGGGCGCACTCGAGGGAGCCAGGGGCGGGGTGCAGGCGGAAGGGTGGGCAGTGCACGCTCGCTCTGCCTGCCCCTCATGGCCAACCCTCAGGGCTGCCGCCAAACAGGAGCCGACCCGGGAGACTGAGGCCGGCGCGGGGAGGGGCACTTCACACCCGTCCCCCCGTGGGTTGCCGGCCTTTCTTCCTGGAAGGCCCGGCAGATGGGTCAGACCTCCTGCCCTCAGAGCCACCAGGGAGCGCAGGGCCGGCGGCGTGAGGCCCTTTTGAGAGTGAACCGATACCACAGCGGTAGCCGGTCGAGATGGCCGAGTTGAGTGAGCGTGTGCGAGAGTCAACAGGGGAAATCCCGTCCCCGCCCGCAGTGACCATGGCCTCTGCTCTGTGGCCACAGCGACGCCGACCCTCTGAGCGGCCCTGTGCTCCGTCCCGCCTCGCCGGCCTCCAGGGGCCCCGGCCTGATGAGCAGGAGGACGAGAGCCAGAAGTTGGGGAGGCAGCCCTCCTGCTCACCTCCAGTGGGTCATTCAGCCACCGATGACCTTGGGTGTGTCCTTGAACCTCCCTGTGCCCTTGTCCTCAGCAGTTCCGTGACAGGTCATGGTTGCTCCGCTCTTCAAGGTCAACAGACCAATGAATTGCCTATCTTTCCTGCAGTATTAAAGCCAGGCCGGGGGTGCAGGGCAGGCGAGGTGTGAGGGTTGGCTAACTCTCCCCGTCCGAGTCAGCGAGGTGCGCACACAGTAGGTCTGCCTCCCCAGGGCAGACTCCCCCGGCCAGTCCCAAGAATCTGAGGAGCAAACGGAGTCATGACACACTGACTCACAGTGACGGGGTGAGGGGCCTGGGAGAGGTGAGGGGCGTGGGGGTGAGCTGAGCGGCTGGCGCCCCCAGGACGGGCGGTCTGGAGCTCAGGCCTCTCCCTCTGGGGAAAAGTCACGGAGCCCCAGGGGAGTGACTGGTGATAAGGAGCCAGGCCCACGCCGGGAACACCAAGGTCAGTGTGACCCCGTGACTCACAGGGGCCACGTACACCCTGGTTCCCCCCCACACCTGCATTCCCCCCACCTTTCCTTCGATGTGGGCGAGGTGTGTCCGTCTGCAGCCGGGACCACACAGGAGCCCGCAGGCAAAAGGGCTTTGGGCCCATGAACCCCCAGGTGGTGGGCACAATGCCGTGCATGAGGATTTGCTTTTGCGGGGGGAGGCGGGGGGAGGGATCATTAGCTTTCATTGGGTTTCAAAGGCCTCCCTGACCCCAAGCAGCACCCACTCGAGGACTGTAGGCAGCCACGCCGGGACCCTGCCGGCGCCCCTGAGGCCTGGCTGTCTGCCAGGAACAGGACGCAGCCGGGGACGGAGCTGTCCCTCTGAGGACGGCCCGTGATGCTGTGTGTTACCTTTATATCCTGTGCGGGTGAACAATTGTTTTATTACGTATTTAGGAATGCCCAGGCAGGTGAGCATGCAAGGGGTCCCAGAGTGCTAGTGCTGCCCGTGGCCAAGGCTGCCCGTGGCCAAGGCTGCCCGTGGCCAATGCTGCCCGTGGCCAAGGCTGCCCGTGGCCAAGGCTGCCCGTGGCTAATGCTGCCCGTGGCCAAGGCTGCCTGTGGCTAATGCTGCCTGTGGCCAAGGATGCCTGTGGCCACGGTTGCGCGTGGCTACAGCTGTCCATGTACATGCTGCCGTGCTGCTGGAGAAGGAGGCTGAAAACCACGGGCACGTGGCTCTGGACTCTTAGGTCGGGCATGCTAAGGAGGCTTCCTTCTACTGCGGGAGAGAAGGAGGTATGCTCCATCCACCCTCAGCCCCTTCCCCGCCTCTCGGGCGAGCAGAAGGAGGCCGGGAGGAAGCGGCTGTCGGGAGGGGGTGGTGGAGAGGAGCGATGTGACCTCCTGAGCTCCCCGTGGCTGCCGTAACAGAGAAGCCCACACTGTGCGGCCTGAAACCACAGGAACACGTGGCCTCCCAGTTCCGAGGCCAGAAGTCAGAGTCAGGGTCCTGGGCCACGCTTCCTCTCGACCCGCAGGGCCTCCTCCTCGCCTCCCCAGCTCCGTGGTGGCATCGCCCAGGCGACCGTGGCTGTGGCTGCTGCTCCAGGCTCTGCTCCGTGGGCATACGGGGCTCTCCTGGATGTCCAGGTCCAGACCTCCCTCTTCTTTGAGGCCATCAGCCACCTGTGGCCCCATCTTCCTGATGCCATCCACAAAGGCCCTGGTTCCCAACAACCACACCCGCAGGGACCGGGGACGTGAACGGATCTCTTGGGAGGACACGAGTCAGCCACAGTGGGCGCCACCTCGGAAGGCCCTGCCCCCTTGGCCCCAGGCGGTGCCACTTGCCCACACCCTCTCCTCCCCTGGGCTCAGGGGTTGGGGGTGGTGGGGCGCCCTCCCTCCTGCCGTGATAACCAGCGCCTTCCTCTTGGCATGCATTCTGAAGCGGGGTTTATTTTCTCCTGCGTCTTCGTCCATATTCGTGAGAATATTGACTCAGCTGCTTTAATAAACCAAAATAGTCTTCAGGAAGATGGGAGCCAGTTTCCTTTTCCTAGCAAGTCTGAGCGGGCGGGTGTCCAGAAGGATGGGAGAGCCTGTTCGTGGCACTGCCTGAGACTCTGCCGTCCGTGGACGCACCGTCCGTCCCCAGAGCCAAGCTGCCCCGGCCCCTGGGAGGGGGGAAAGGGGAGTGGAGGACACGTCCTTCTCTTTTCAAGAACCTCTCAGAAACTGCCCTCCTCAATCCCACTTCTACCGGCCAGACTCCATCACAGGACCTTGCTAGCTGCAAGGGAGTCTGGGAAGTGCAGCTCTTATCCCCAGAGGCCAGAATCTCTGGGGACAGATCCTGGGGGACAGCTGACAGTCTCTGAGAGAAGGGATGTGATTTTAGAGAAATGGTGCTATTAACCCACCCCTCACCCTCATAATAGCAAGAAGAAATGCGTCCGTACCATACAGAGTACGAGAGAGAAATAGTGCTGTCCAGGGTAGGAGAAATCGGACTGTCCAGGAGGCTCTGTCCAGCGCCCCCGCCCCGGGTCACGACGAGGGCCTCGTCCCGGGCAGGTGGGTGTTGGGCCGCTCCACGGCCAGCTGGTTCTGGAGGACGCAGCAGGCCTGGACGCTCTCCAGGACGCGCGCCTGCAGCAGCGCCTTGTCCTGCTCCTGCCACGCGTCGGACTCGATGTACACGTTGAAGGGGTCGTGGGAGTGCTCCAGCTTCTTGGAGCGGATGTAGCTCAGCATGATGCCCAGCGTGAAGAAGCCGAAGAAGCCGAGCACCATGAGGATGTAGAGCGCCTCCATCTCGCCGGCGCTGTCGCCCGGGGCGCGGCGGGCCGGGCCGGACGTGTTGCCGCCCGGGTGAGCGGTCACCCGCCACAGCCTGGCCAGGAGGGGGGTCACGGCCGTGGCGTTCGACAGGCTCATCCTGGCCTTCGGGTGCCGCTGCGGAGAGCGAAATCCTGGGAAACTCTGCAGAAGAAAAGGGCAACTTGAAATCAAAATGTACGTCTCGGCCAAAACGCACACACCACGCACACCAAGGCGGCAGTTTTTACAACCTCAGGTGCCGCCCGGCCGGCGTGGCTCCGTGGTTGAGCGTTGACCTATGAACCAAGAGATCACGGTTCGATTCCCGGTCAGGGCACACGCCCGGGTCGTGGGCTCCATCCCCAGTGGGCGGTGGTAGGAGGCAGCTGATCAATGATTCTCTCATTGTTGATGTTTCTATCTCTCTCCCCTCTCCCCTCCTCTCTGAAATCAATAAAAAATAAAAAATAAAAACCACACAAAAACCCTCAGGTGCCTTCCCACACGCCTCGGTCCATTCCGTGTGCCCCCTCCTGGTCTGCACAATGGCCTCTCTTCATTGGTCAGTTGATAAATTGATTCCCTTTTATCCCATCCGCCAGTCCCACCCGCGACCTCCACAGGCGGCCACCAGAACGAGGGCCTCTGGTAGACACGTGGTCTGTGTGCATTCAGCTCACAGGCTAAGGACCAAATCGAGTTCCTCCCCCCAATTCATAAGTAGCCCTCACCCCCAAAGTGACTGCCCCTGGAGAGAGGGGCGCTCGGAGGTCACTGAGGTTAAAGGGAGCCCTCGGGGGGGGGGGGCCCTCCTCTTTACAGGAAGAGGGAGAGCCACCTCGCTCCCCTGCCCGCAAGGACACCGTGAGGAGCGCCCTGGCCAGACACCGGCCCCACCGGGACCTTGACCTTGGACTTTCCAGCCTCCAAACCGTGAGAAAATGAACGTCTGTGGCGGCCCCGCCTGGTGTCTGTGCAGCAGCCCGAGCAGATAACACGTTATGTACATGGTGTCGGGTTCCGTACCCCCGGCTTCCTTCTTCCCTTTCCTCCTCAGCACCGTGGCCGTCCCGCCCACTCGTGTTCTGTGCGTGCCCGCCCGCCTTCCTTCCCACCGAGGCACGGCCCCCACGGCGTGTGCGGCTGCTCCTCCGTGCTCCCCCCCCCCGAGCCGACGAGCACCCCGTGGCCTGGGAGGAGCTCACGCTGCTGGCGCCTGTGGCTTACACACCTGGGCAGGCCGAGGGGCTGCGGGGCGTCCAGGAGGCCACTCCCCCGGGAACAGCGCTGAGCGGAAACCTGCCCGGTCAGCTGGCAGCCTCGCGCAGGGTCCTGTGGGAGGTCGCGTGGCGCTCCCTCCACGGCCAGAGCGCCAGCTGGGGCGGGGTCTGCCCCTCTCAGCCCCTCCTCCCCCTGAACTGCCCGGGAGCCTCACAGAAGGGGACAGTTTCCCCGTCACTTTCATCTGGATGCCCGCCCCTGAGCACCCACATAACACCCTGGGGTGCAGAGGTGTCTCCCGGAATCCTGGCGGGGTCATGCTCCCCGAAACCCTCCCCAGGTGGCCTCACAGTCCTGGATACGCTGGGTCACGTGGTGCTTTGTGTAATGAGCCTCAAAATGAGCCTGGCCCCAGCCTGGCATCGCAGCTCAGTTTTAATGGCCCAGATCCGATCTGCCTGCCAGCGGGGCTGCGGCCATTCCCACGTTCCCTCCACGGAACGACACGCTGCCCGGGGCCGCCGTGGGAGACGTGGACTCCGGTGAACCCGGAGAGCCACGGCTCCAACCACCTCGACTCACGGGAAACTGGGCTCCACGAGGGGAGCGGACGCACCCAAGGTCACGCCTCTTCTCAAAAATGCACCTAAATATACACCGAGTGGCCAGATTATGATGATCTCTGAACACATAATAATCTGGCCACTCAGTGTATATATATTAGAGGCCCGGTGCATGAATTCGTGCATGGGTGGGGTCCGGCCAGCCTGGCCAGGGGGAGGGGACATGGGCGGTTGGCCGGCCTGCCTGCTGGTCGAACTCCTGGTCGAGGGGACAATGTGCATATTAACCTTTTATTATGTAGGATAGACACTGAGTGACCAGATGATTATGCGTTCAGAGATGGTCATCATCCGGCCGCTCCGTGTACAGACTTCGTGCGGAAAAGGCAGGGTCTGGTCTTTGCAGAGGAAGGGGTTTCCTCCTTGGCTCAAAGGCGCTGAGGAACCGGCCTCCCGGGTCCAGTAAAACCGGGTCTACCCAATGGGCCTGGCTCTGCCCCAACGTGCCACCAGGGTCCCCTGCCCACGGGGAGGGGGGGCACCGCCGTTCGCACCTGCACAGTGAAGGGGCCGGGCGCAGGAGCAGCAGGAACCGGAGGCTCCGGCTCCAAACACAACCCTTGGACGCTCGGGCTGCGCCGCACATTCTCAGAGCTCGGACCCCGAGCTGCCGGAACCCCTGGGGGCACAGGGCTCGGCCGTGCTGGCTCACAGGTGCACGGGGAGACCGCTGGACCCCAGGCCCTGGCTCGGCGAGGCCCCCGCTGCGCCAGCGCGGGGCAGGGCCCGCCATGCAGTCCTGGCTCACGCCAGCCCCGTACGTCCCCCCACGTGCCCTGGCCCCGCGCCGGTCAGCACCGACAGCAGCCGGCGCTCTGAGCGGACTTCCCAGCACCGCCCTCTGCATGCTTCCTGGATGGCCTGGCCGCTGCGGCGGCCTCCGCGTGGTGTCCTCAGAGGGACAGGTCCTGGGGTGAGTAGGGGCGGGGGAGTGAGGCTTGGAGTCCGGGATCTTGATTGAGGTCCCGCCCGACTCGGCCTAGATGGACCCTGTGCCCCTTGGGCCCCCGGGCCCGCGTGCTTACTGGGGAGAGAGGGAGGGACATTCCCTTCGTAACGCATTCCTTCAGCTTTCCCAAAGAGCACCAGGCCTGGAAGCCAGCACGCACGCGGCCGGCCTGGTCAGGAAGCAAACTCGGGAAAGCAGCCACGGAAAAGCCCAATGCAGGCGGATACGGGCTTATCGGGTCAGGAATTCTATGAGGAGCCCGGCCGGCGTGGCTCAGGGGTTGAGCGTCAACCTATGAACCAGGAGGTCAGGGTTCGATTCCCGGTCAGGGCACAGGCCCAGGTTGCGGGCTCATCCCCAGGGTGGGGCGTGCAGGAGGCAGCCGATCCATGCTTCTCCCTCATCACTGATGTTTCTCTCTCTCCCCCTCTCCCTTCCTCTCTGAAATCAATAACAGTATTTTTTTTTTTAAAAGAACTCCATGCACCAAGTTTCCTTAGAAGCAGGTGTCGACCGTTTGCATCGTCACCAGGACTCCACGTCCGAACTCTGGAGGCACGTCGCCTCCGTGCAGAAATGAGCCAACAGGCCCCACCCCTCCCGGTGGTCGCTGGCTCCATCTGGGGCTCCCACGGGGCCTCCTGGGGGCGGCGCATCCCGAGGTGGTCGGGGCCTCAGGGACGAGCCTGCTCAGGGCTCAGCGCCGCTGTCAGAGGACCAGGTGACGGGCGGGGCTTGGGGGTGAGGGGCCCGGTCAAAACACTTGGAACAGGACGAGACGTTGGCGGGGAGAGGGGGTGGCAGTAGGTTCCCAGGCTCGGGGGGCAGGGGGTCACAGGGAGGGAGGCAGTGGACTCTCCCTCAGCAGGTTAAATGCATTTGGGGAGCCCTGTTTCCCTCTGAACACGGGACTTACCCTGAGCACCCCCAGGGCTTTGTGGGGGCGGAACAAGCCCCAGTTCCGCCTCTCGCTTTTGGGGTCTCTGCGAGAAAGGCATGGCCACCATACTGTCTGTCAGCATTCTCCTGGGCTCTCGCCTGCTCCTGGGCCCCCTGCCTGTGAGCCCCATCCTGACGCCCGACCCTCTTGGACCCCCCAGCACCCTGTCCGTCAGCTCCTCTCCTAACAGGCCTGTCACCACTGTTCACCGGTCTGGCACTGCCCCCAGGACTCGGCGAGGTGAGACTTGCCCACCAGCCCCACCCCAGCACCAGACGCGCCAGGTGGGTTTGCCCACCCAAACGGGAGGCAAAGCGCTAGACCGGAAGCAAGGCCACGAGAGGGCAAATAAGCGGTGAAGCCCAGTGCACTCTGGGAAGAGATGGGGTACCGAATGAAAACCTCTACCCACACAGCAGGTCTTCACATAATGAAATGTAAACTATTTTATTTATATTAGCATTATGTGTTTTGCGTATTAAAATGTGTATGATTGGTATCAACCCACCTTTTCCTGAAGGGCTGTGAGGCAGTGGGGGACTGAGTAACAGCATGATTTCCACTCTCCACCCCTCCCCTTCCCCCTGCGCTCACACCTGCTCAGACAACAGTTCTCACTCCTCACTCCACTGTTTATTGTGTGTCTTCCCCACCAAGACCTGGGCTTCCTGAGCTTCCTGAGCTTCGGAGGGACCCTGGCCGCCTGCTCCCCACGGCAGAGGCCAGAAGTGTCTGGCCGTGGCAGGAGCACCATGCACACGCCCAGGACGCAGGCATGCGGGCGCGGATGCATGAACGAATCGTGTCCCATTCAACCCCCAGCACGCCCGCACACACAAACACACACATGCAGACACCTGCACACACAGACACACACAGACACACACAGACACCTGCGCACACACACAGACACCTGCACACACAGACACACACATGCAGACACACATAGACACCTGCACACACAGACACACACATGCAGACACACACAGACACACACATGCAGACACACAGACACCTGCACACACACACAGACACACACACACGCACACACAGACACACACAGACACACACATGCACACACAGACACACACATGCAGACACACAGACACCTGCGCGCGCACACACACACACACACATGCAGACACACACAGACGCCCGCACACGCAGCGCTCTCCCAGCTCCCCCTGCAGGGGCGGGGGACGAGGTGAGCCCGCTGAGGTCTGCAGCTTGCACTTGAGTTTGAGGACAGCTCACGTTCACTAACGCTCAGGAGCAGGCACACCTGACGGCTCCGGGAACTCGGAAAAGCTGCGGGGACCCAGCAGGGACCCTCCCTGAGCAGCAGGAAGCAGGGGTCTGCGCTGTCCCGTCCGCAGAACCGGAGCGGAGGGCGGCCCGGCAGCTCTCACCCGGGAATGGGAGCCGCTGTGCCCAGAGTCCCCCGCCGTGACCGTGACCGTGGCCCGCAGCGCCCACGGGCCCTCGTTCATGGAGCTGGAAGCCCCTCCTAACCCAAACGCGGACCCCACATTAACTCAGTCCCCCCGGAGCCTGGAGACCGAGGGGCGGCGCAGCCCGGGCGGGGGTGGGGTGGAGGGGGGCCTCCCCAGCACGTGGCTGCCTCCCCCAACTTTCTCCAGAAGCTGCCCGTGTCCCCACCACCGAGATGGAGATCGGACACCACTCATGCTCTCCGGCCTCCCCGGGACCTGCCGGACCCGCCAAAGAAACCAACCATCACAGGAAAATAAAGCCCCGGAGGCGGGGGGCTGGGCGTCTGGAACCAGGTGGGACGGGTGGAGGGCGGTCCTCCTCTGCTTTGGGTGCTTTCAGGTATTTTCTACATTTTCTGCAAGAACGTCTGTAAGTTAGCAACGACGGACGGGGCAGCGCTGTCCGTGGGGGACCCAGCGCGGAGTCTCCACCGCAGGTCGCGCGCCGCCTGTCTGGGGGGTGCAGGGGCGCCCGGGGCTCAGACCCGGTCCCCGGAGCCCCTTCGGGCCGCCCGACTGGGCACCGTGAGCCGGCGAGGAGCCCTAGACTTACCGGGTCCGGGCGCCGAGGGGCCGGGGTGCGGGGTGTCCGGTGTCCGTGCGGGCAGGCCGAGCGCAGGGACCGACAGCCAGCCCCGGACGGCGCCCCAGGCCGAGTGCCGGCGCGGCGGGCGGGGCCTCCCCAGCTGCGGGCGCCCGCCCCGCCCCGCCCCGCCCCGCCCCGCCTCCCGCGGGTCCCGCGACCCCAGGCCGCCTGCTCCCGCCCCTGGCCCAGCGCTCAGCTCCCGGCGGCGGGTGGGCGCGGGGCGGGCACAGGTCCTGCTCCAGCTGCCAGCCCGCCCGCCCTGCCCCCGCGGGAGTTTGGGGCGGGAGTTTGGGGCGGGCCGGCGGGAAGCTGCCGCCGCCGAGGGAACCCGCCCTCGGGACACGCACCCTGCAAACAGCTCCCCCTGCGGCGCCCAGTCCGCTCGCCGCCCCGGCTGACTTCTCCGAGGCCCGCACCCGGCTGTGGTCACGCACCTGCTGCGCATTTGCGGAGCACCTTCCGTGCGGGTCACCCTGTCTGGGCTGCGGCTGCGGACCAGGCTGGCGGGGTCCCGGCGCGGGAGTCAGCCCCGGAGCCGCCCGGCCTTGGCACCTGCGCTCCAAACCACGCAATGCCCCCCCCTCCCGCCCCACCTCGGGCAAGTTCCAGGCAGGAGGCGGGCGGCAGAGGAAAGCTCCGCCCTGGGCAGAGAGAAAGGCCCCAGCCCGTGTCTTCCATCACTTCTCCCGGCCCGGCCAGGGGTCCATGGAGCCGGCCCTTCTGGGACTCAGCCTGGCCGCGCTCCTGCGTCCCGGGTGCTCGTGGCACCCACGCGGCCACTTGGAAAGTTGAAAGGTCCACGGCCTTGCTGTGAACGTGTCCTGCGTGGAACCCGCTCTGTGGAGAGGACCGGCACCGCGGGAAAGCCTCGCCCGGGAAACGTGCCTCCCAGCTTTACTCACGTGCGGGCATCGAAACGTCTCACATAGGAAACCGGACAGAACGCCACACACATGGGAGCATTGTATGCAGTCATGAGACAGCGTGTAGGAAACACTTTGTAACAGCACGGGGGGGGGGGGGGTCCCTGGTATAATGTTACGTGAAAAGACAAGGCCCCGGCCTGGTCCGCGTGGCTCGGTGGTTGAACATTGACCTATGAACCAGGAGGCCAGGGTTGGATTCCCGGTCAGGTCAGGGCACAGGCCCAGGTTTCGGGCTTGATCCCCAGTGTGGGATGTGCAGGAGGCAGCCGATCTATGATTCTCTCTCATCATGGATGTTTCTCTCTCCCTCCCTCTCTCTCTCTCTCTCTCTCTCTCTCTCTCTCTCTCTCTCGCCCTTCCTCTCTGAAATCAATAAAAATGTATTTTTGGGGAAAAAATACAAGGCCCTGTATTATACCTACAGGATGCTGTGCATTCTTTCAAAAGATGGCAGAAAACACACTGCAGTGTTAGCATGGCCTGTTCGTGTGGGCTTACAAGAGATTTATGTTCTAGAATGAAAAATAAAAGAGATTTATGTTCTTAAGTATACTATGCTGCTTTCCTTCTTTCTGTAACAACTCCATATGCTTTAATATTTAGGAAAACGCATAAAGCTCACCGGAAAACCCCTGGCTCCTCCCTTCTCTAAGTCCTGCTGCACGGAGGTAGTGCCTTTTGCCCATCTTTCCAAAGAACTCCACAGGAGGGGACATGGGTTAAAAGCAAAACGTGTAAGTAACGGCTCGCAGGCCAGGTGAACACACATGGGGCACCCAGACCAACCGTGGAGATGGCGGGGGGGGGCAGGCAACGCTGCCCCCCTGCCACCAGGCGTGGTGAGGACTGTGTTAGACGTGATTTCAAAAGGTGCGGGGTCAGGTGAGTGGCGGGCTGTCTCCCCTGCTTCTCCATCCCGCACGGTGGACTGTTTTTTGATTCCTGTTTGTAATGATGCGACACTGTTGTAGCTGAGTGTTCGTTACCCTCCGGGAACTTGAAATGGTTTCTTCTTTCTCTTCCTCTTCCTTCTCCTCCCCTCTCGCATGCCCCCCTCTTCCCCTTGGACAAGTGTGATTGCTCTTCAATAATTATAACAACAACTGGTGTTGCCTGAATGGTGGGCAGCACGACTGCCCATTAAGCCCAGCTGGTGTGGCTCAGTGGTTGAGCATCAGCCTATGAACCAGGAGGTCAGGGTTCGATTCCCGGTCAGGTCACACGCCCGGGTTGTGGGCTCCATCCCCACTGGGGGGCGTGCAGGAGGCAGCGGATCCGTGACTCTCTCTCGTCATTGATGTTTCTCCCTCTCTCCCTCTCCCTTCCTCTCTAAAATAAATAAAAAATTTTAAAAGAAAAAAGACTGCCCATGAAAATAGTCACTGAAGCTGCCTCTGCCCGAGTCTTGGGACGCTGGCACTGACCCTTGGCACTGAGTCCCCCCAGGAACACACGCAGTGGCCATGGCCCCTGTTCGGGCTTCCCAGCTGCCCTTGCACCGGACAAATAACCACAACCTTCACCTTGTTATGAAAAGAGCACAAATCCAATTAAGAAACGTTTCCCAAGGAAATACCAGCCCTCCCGCCCGCTCCGGCTCTGCCCTGGAATCGGCTGTGCTGATGGGAACGTGGATACATTAATTACAGCCTGGAATGCGATCCGCGCCGAAAGCACCCTGTCTCCACCCGGACAGCGCCTGACATGGGACTCTAAACATGGTCCTACGTGCGTGTTTTAAACCCAGGGGGTCCAGGGCCCCGGCGGAGGCAGAATCCCTTTACGCGCCGTGGGTTTAAAGGCACAAAGGCGGCCTGTGCTGGGGCTTAGTGGGGGCGGAGCTGCCGGCCTGAGATTAGCATCTCCTCAGCTCCTTGCACGCGTGACATTGCCTTGGTGTGCTTCCAGTTCGCGGGAACAGAGCACGTGTGGCCAGAGTCCCCGCGCGGGAGGCCTTGCCAGCCTGAATCTAAGCCAGTGCGGCGGCCGTCTGGGTGCGCGCACAAGGTCACTTTCTGGAAACGCGACTGTTGGTGGCCGTTGTCGTGGTCTCTGTACCCAGGCAGGGCCCTCGCCCGGACGGACGGACGTGGGGGCTGCAGGTCTCCCAGGAGGAACCGGCGATGAGGGACGAAGTCAGAGGTGGCGCTGGGGTGACGCCAAGGAGGGCGAGAGGACGCACACACCGGGGAGCTTCAGAAACGCAGCGCCCGACGCCCTCCGCGCCCATGGGAACAGGGACGGGTTGGATGACACCTGCATCACAGACTGAATCCTTACTCGACGTGCGGTCCCAACCTGAGCTTAGACCCCTTTCCTTAGAATTTTTCTCTGCCCGGCCGGCGTGGCTCCGTGGTTGAGCATCGACCTTTGAACCAGGAGGTCACAGTTCAATTCCCGGTCAGGGCACATGCCCAGGTTGCGGGCTCCATCCCCAGTGTGGGGCGTGCAGGAGGCAGCCGATCAGTGACTCTCTGTCGTCATTGATGTTTCTATTTCTCTCTCCCTCTCCCTTCCTCTCTGAAACAACAAAAATAGTTTTAAAAGAATTTTTCTCCATAAGTACATCTCTTCTTTGACGGCTAGTCGGTCCAGTTCAGTGTTGGAGTCAGCCCCGGAGCCGCCCCTACACCTTAGGGTGTGGGCACCCAATCAGCTAAACGCCCACCCCCTTCTCTCACCGCCTGCCCATCCCCTGCCTCCAGCACAGGCGAGCCTTTCCGGGAGAAGTGACCTCTCCCCAGTGGGGACAGCTGTGCAGGTCCCAATGGCACAGGCGTCACCTTTGACCACGGCCCCCCCACCCAGGGCTCCCGGGACCACTCTTCCCTTCCATTGCTGCAGCCCCCACCTGAGGCAGCGCACAGCAGCGTCTCCCAGGAATCCGACGGGGGCTCCTGGGCTAATGGAACCCTCTCCATCTGTCCTGAGTGGTCCACTCACCAGCTTCATTTTCTTTTCTCTTCTTAAAATATTTTTTTATTGATTTCAGAGAGGAAGGGAGGCGGGGGAGAGAGAGAGAAAGAGAGAGAGAGAAACATCCATGATGAGAGAGGATTGTTGATCAGCTGCCTCCTGCACACCCCACACTGGGGATGGAGCCCGCAACCCGGGCCTGTGCCCTGACCGGGAATTGAACCGTGACCTCCTGGTTCATAGGTCAACGCTCAACCGCTGAGCCACGCCGGCCGGGCCATAGATTACTTCTCGATTGGATAACTGGCTACTCACCTATCTGTGATCTGGGGGCGCCCCTTTCTGGACCAGGCGTAGAGCAGACCGGGGGGTGCCTGAGCCCGACAGAGCCTCAGTGAACGTTTGCCGAGCCGAGCCGACTCAACGGGATGCTTGCTGGAGCCGGAGGTTGGGCCGGAGGGGTAGGCAGGAGGCATCGGCGTGAGCGCGCGGACATCGCCCGGTGCTGCAGGCAGAGCAGCCCCCGCCGCTGCTGCCCCGTGGATGTGCAGAAGCCCCAGGACTCAGGGACACCGGTGTCTGGAGGGGCTTGTCTGAGCAAATGCCAGGGTTGTCCGGTTCTGCTTCTCTGACAGCCCAGCTGCCCGCAAACCCACCTGGGCAGACGCGGGCCTGCACGGGCCAGGCCTGCAGATGGCCGTCCGTTCACCAACCGAGCCGAGGCCCGTGCGCTCTGCGTTCTGGTCGCTCACTTGCCACCGGGTGACGAGGATGGAGAAGCCTGCTCCGCGGCTCCTCGCGTCCGGGGGCGGACGTTCCACAGCTCCGTTCAGGCCCGCGCAGCAGGCAGCGCACGGCTCAGCGTTCAGCTTTATCCATCCCTGGCCGAGGGCACAGCCCGCAGATAAGGTATAAAAATAGAAAGCGGGGCCTGGCTCCCAGACAGAGCAGGACCCACCGGGAGCCTCTGACCCACGGGCTCTCTGTCCATGGTCAGTCAGCAGGGAGGTGGGCGAACCCAGGGTGCGGCCACGCAGACGGCAGCAGGAGCCAGCCCGTTGCGTGAGGCCAGGGAGCGGGTGGGAGCCCGGGAAAGGACCCCTGGCTTCCCGTTGCCTGAGGCGAAGACCTTAGAAGAAGAGGGTCTGGAACGTGGAGCTGGAGACCCGTCACGGCCGAAAACCGAGCCTCGGGTTGACCTGACGGGGTGCTGGAGCCACGCACTGGCCTCAGGTGGGCACAGGTGTCCTTGGGTCCACCGTGGGGCAGAACCCCCAATACCACACCCAACCCGGTCCAGGTGGAACCCCACGGGCAGGGGAGCTGCCACATGCCGGTCAGGGGAGCTGGCTGGTGAGGGCATGCTCCTCTGCTTCTGCTCGGGGCCCGGGGCCCAGCACCGTGACCTCCAGGCGAACACCGCAGGCAGGGCTGCATGCCCGGCCCACGGACACAGAGCTCCCTGGACACGCACCGCCCTGTAGATTGTGGAGGCAGTGCCATGGCCGGTTAGAAGCTCGGTTCTTCCATGGCGGCGCTTGTCCCAGGCCTGTGTGCACACCTGCCCGGGCCATGTGAACAGAGGAGAGACGGGTTCTCGGAGCCTGCAGCCAGCATCTCCCTGAGGATGGTTCTATCGGGGGGAACCCTTAATGCCCCTCGGACCAGCGGGATCACCACCCTCTATGCCCCTCGGACCAGCGGGATCAGCACCCTTTATGCCCCTCGGACCAGCGGGATCAGCACCCTTTATGCCCCTCGGACCAGCGGGATCACCACCCTCTATGCTCCTCGGACCAGCGGGATCAGCACCCTCTATGCCCCTCGGACCAGCGGGATCACCACCCTCTATGCCCCTCGGACCAGCGGGATCACCACCCTCTATGCCCCTCGGACCAGCGGGATCAGCACCCTCTATGCCCCTCGGACCAGCGGGATCAGCACCCTCTATGCCCCTCGGACCAGCGCGATCAGCACCCGGTGTCTAGCCTGTGCCCAGCAAACAGCAGACACTCAGTCGAGGTCTGAAGAATCCAGGTCGGATTTTTCGCGTTGTTCTTGGGGCGGGTAAAGGGGAGCCGTGCTGGGCTGTCAGAGCACATGGAGTGGGACTCAGCGCAGCTGCAGAACAGCTGTGGGTGCCTCGTCGGTGCAGAAGCGAGAGCAGGAGGGAACATGGGGACGTGAAAGAAGGAGGCACAGATCCGTCCACTACAGGACTTTCCACCTGCTCACAAACGTCTAGGATCTTTTTGTTGTGGTTAATCCTCACCCGAGGATATTTTCCCATTGACTTCTAGAGAGTGGAAGGGAAGGAGGGAGGGAGGGAGGGAGGGAGGGAGGGAGGGAGGGAGGGAGGGAGGGGGAGAGAGAAAGGGAAACATCCACGTGAGAGAGACGCAGTGATTGGTTGCCTCCCGCATGGGCTGAGGCCAGGGATCGAACCCAAGACCCTTCAGTGCAGGGCCAACACTCTAACCACTGCCCCTACACCTGCTACATCACTGAAAGTCTATTTACCAAGTTCCTTTTAGCCAGGACACCATGCCCAGCTTTCAGCAAAGTGTGTCAAGGCACACCAAAAGCAAAGAGCACAGAGTGAGGAGACACGGCGAGCACTGGAAACCGAGATATGACACAGACGTCGGAATGATCAGAGCAGGGATTTTAAATAATTCTGATTAATATGCAAAGGGCTCTGATGGAAAAGTAGACAACATGCTAAAAAAGATGGGTAGTTTGAATAGAGAGATAAAAATTCTAAGAAATAATTTTTAAAATGCTAGAGGTCAAGGACCTGCAACAGAAATAAAGAATGCATGGGACTGAAGACGGCTGAGGAGAGAATTGCTGATGGCATATCAATGGAAACCTCCAAACTTTAAAGGTAAAGGAGGAAAATACTTAAAAAAAACCCACACAAACCAGAACACAATGTCCAAGAATTACAAAAGGCATAATATATGTGTAATGGGAAAACCAGAAGGAGAAGAAAGAGATAAAGGAACAGAAGAAATATTTGAAACAAAAATGACTGGGAGTTCCTCATACTTATGTCAGACACCAAACCACAGATCCAGGAAGCTCAGAGAACACCAAACAGATAAATGCCAAAATAAATATGTTTAGGTATATGATATTCAAACCGCAGAAAGTCAAAGATAAAAAAGATATTCTAAGAAGCCAGGGATGGGGATAGAGCTTACCAAAGAGGAACAAAAATAAGAATTAGGTTTTACTTCTTAGAAACCACACCAGCAAGAAGAGAATGAAGTGACATATCTAAAGTGTTGAGAGAGGGAAAACAATCACCAACCTAGAATTCTGTATCCTGTGAAATTATCCTTCAAAAGTAAAGGAAAAATAAAGACCATCTCAGACAAGCAAACACTGAGGGGATTTGGCTCCAGTAGACCTGCCTTGCAAGAAATATTCAAAGAAGTTCTTCAGAAAGAAGGAAAATGACATATAGGTCAGAAACCTGAATCTATATTTTTAAAAAAGGAAGAGTATTGGAGAATGAATGAGTGAAGATAAAATAAAAACTTTTAATATTCATAACTGAGCTAACAGAAAATAGTTTGTTTAAAATAATAGCAACATGCATTAGATGATGATAGCTTATGTACAGGTGAAATGAATGGCCATTATGATACAAGGGATGGGAGAAAGAGTAGGAATGTTCTGTTATTATAAGGTACTTGCACTACTCGTGAAGTAAGGTAGTATTATTGGAAAGTGGACCTGGATTAATTGTAAATGTATCCTGCAAACTCTAAGGAAGCCACTAAAAAATCATTTTAGAAAGAGTAGAACTGATATGCTAAGAAAGGAGAGAAAATGGAATCACAAAATGCTCCATTAAGACCAAGAATGCACAAAAAGAGTGGAAGACAAAAACAGATCAAATAACAACGGCAATAGATAGCAAACAGGGCACAAATAAGGTAGATATTAATCCAACTATATCGATACCCATTTCAAATGTCAATGATCTAAACACAAATTAAAAGATAGCGATTGTTGCCCAGCTGGCATCGCGCGGTGGTTGAGCGTTGACCTATGAACTGGGAGGTCATGGTTCAATTCCTGGTCAGGGAACATGCCCCAGTTGCAATGCAGATTTTATCCCCCGTGGGGGGTGAGCAGGAAGCAGCTGATCAACGATCCTTTCTCATCATCTATGTTTCTATCTATCCCTCTCCCTTCCTCTCTGAAATAAATAAAAAATATATTTTTTAAGAAGATTGTCAGAGTGTATAAAAAAAACAAGACACAACCCCCCCCCCAGAAAAAAAACAACAACACAAGACACAACTATCTGTTGTCTATAAGAAATCAGCTTTAAATGTAAAGATAGATCGACATGAAAAGCAAAGGGATGAAGACAGGTATACCAGGCTAACAGTAACCAAAAGAAATCGCAGCCGTTATTAATTTCAGAAGAGCAAGAAAATTGATCAGAGACTTCAGGGCAAGGAAAATGATCAGAGACAAAGAGGGGCATAGTGATAACGGAGTCAGTTCTCCAAGAAGTCACGACAATCTCTAAGGTGTATGCGTCTGACATCAAAATACACAAGGCAAAACGGGTAGAGCTGCCAGGAGAGAGAGATGAACCCGCCATCACAGTTGGAGACTTCAACGCTCTCCTCTCAGATGCAACAGGCAGGAACCTAGTGAGGACGTGCTGAATTTCATTGCACCATCAGCCAGTGCAATTGCATCTACAGAATGCTTCATGATGTATATAAACCTTTTCTGTCCTGCTCTGCCACCGGAGAGGGCCTGCAAGAAATGGCGCTCAGTAACAAGAGCATGCCTCATCGCCAGGTCTTGGTTTCTAATACTATGTGTTCTTCATTAAAAGGAACCAGGGCTCGCTCCTTGGAGAAATGGAAGTTTCGAGCAACAAAATAAAGTAGCGTTGGATTATAGCTCCAAGTGTCAAGTCAATATCCACAGTCCAAGCGGATCTAGATGAATGATGGACTATAAATAAACGAGGAAGAAGAGACCAGGCTCCCCGCAGAGAGTTCCAAACGGTTTACGCTGATACTCTGCCTCCCCGGAGAGGGAGCAGCCCCCCCCACGCCCCCACGTGTGGGCTGTGCATCACGACCCCCCTCCAAACTGCGCCACGTGGAAGGGGGAGAAAAGGTAACTCTACAGGGAGAACCCTGACGACAGGACCTCAGGCGGGTGACCCCTGCCGTCAGTGGTCATAAATCATTCCGACAGTTTGCGGCTTATAATGACGTGATGACAACAGCCCTCCAGCACCTGTGACCCGGCCTTGCCACGAGGAAACATCAGCAGCAGCCAGTGCGGCACCTGCCACGCCCCGCAGCCTCCGAGGACGCTCTGCGAGAAGCTGACCCGGCCGCACGGAGCCTGGTGCACGGCGGTGAATGCCAGGCGGGGTCCTGGGCAGAACAGGACACTAGGCAAAGCTCAGAAACCAAGTCAACCAAGTCAAGCTGAACTCGTTACTCAGGCACCGATACTGGCTCCTTCACAGTGACCAGTGACCTTTTCCCAGTGGGCAAACTGGATGCGAGGCAGACGGGAGCTCAGTACCATCATCTCATCTTTTTCTGAAAAGTCTAAAACTTTTCTAAAAAAACAAAGCCTATTAAAAAGAAAATTATTCACTTAGTCATTTATTTCATTTTTTTAAAGAAGCTGCACCCACATGTTTCTTACAGAATTATTTATTTGTTTGTTTAAAATATATTTTTATTTATTTCAGAGAGGAAGGGAGAGAGGGAGAGAGAGAGAGAGAGAGAGAGAGAGAGAGAGAGATTGACTGGTTGCCTCCCACATGTGCCCCTACTGGGGGTGGGGAGGAAACCTGCAATTGATGTATGTGCCCTTGACCGGGAATCAAACCCAAGACCCTTCTGTGCACAGGGCAACGCGCTAACCACTGAGACACACCAGCCAGGGCAGAAAGAAAAGAATTTGAAATGAACAAACTGCTGCTGCACAAAAGCACAGATACATCTCTCCAACGGGACAAAGTGAACCAGGCACAGTCTACGAACTCAGTGCTTCCTCCGAAGTCCTTCAACGGGAACCATGTGAGCCGTCAGCAGGTGTGTCCTTGGGGAAGTGGGGCAGGTGGTTATGGGTGAGGTCATATGAGGGGCTTCTGGGGTGAAAATATCATTCTATTTCTTTAAAACTTTTGTTTAATATGTTTTTATTGATTTTTTTAGAGAGAGAAGAAGGGAGAGGGAGAGAAACGTCGATCGCCTGCCTCCTGTACGCCTCCTGCTGGGGATCGAGCCCGCAACTTGGGCATGTGCCCTGACTGAGAATCGAACAGGCGACCTCTTGGTACATGGGGGGATGCTCAACCGCTGAGCACACTGGCCAGGGCTCGTTCTCCTTGGCGACCCAGCTGGTGGTTGCACGGATGGTTCCCTTTCTTTAATTCGATGAGCTGACTCTACGATTCAGTGAAGCTCAGTGATGGAAAGAAGACGAGAACGCATGAAGAATGAATCAGGATGTGTATTCACGTGGACAATGTTGGATTTAAAAAAGTAATTTTCCAATTTATACCTAAAATATACCAATTCTTAAAATTTACCGTCAGTAAAACCAACTGTGTCTTGCTTACAGACTTATAAGCTGAGCCTAAGTATAAAGACACATGAGATTGTAAGTAATGAACTCATGATCACAGCTGGCTCTGCAGGGGGAGGAGGAGGGGAAACAGAATCGAGGAGGGGGAGAGTCTCACTGTAATGATTTGTGTGTGTGTGTGTGTGTGTGTGTGTGTGTGTGCGCGCGTGTATACAGTATATAAACTTTCTGGTGGACATATTGCAAAATATAAAGTACTGATACAGTTAGATTGTGATATTATTCTCAATTCTTTTTCTAGTTTTGAAAGAAAAATATATAGTGTACACACACCCCCAGAACACGTGACGTCCTTGGAGCACGGGTAGTCGCTGTGAGCCCTCCGTGGCGCTGCGTGTGGAGGAGGGATGGCCCACGGATTCCTTGCAGGACGGAAAGCCGTGGCTGCGCCTCACCAGGGCGGTTCTAGCTCACAGACCAATGACCTTGGTGTTTCACCAGCCCCTCGTTAACAGCACGTCTTTCATCACCATGTTTCCTGGGAGATAAATTACATCTGCTGACAAGACCTTACACCCACTGGGAGCAGTCAGAGGGTGGCGCCGGGAGGTGAAGGAGAAGTCAAGGTCAGCCGGGGTTCACCTGAGCCGTGGCGGGTGGGGAGGCTGGTGCCACGAGGGAGCGGAGACGAGGAGGCTGGGGACACAGAGGACTTGGCCTTTTGAACACGTGACATTTGGGTGCCTTTCGGAGTCCAAGTCCAGGAGTGGGCAGTCTGTTGAATCTCTATTGGCCTCACGTCCGGGTGTGAATGCTAACGCCTGGTCTTCTGGAAACGGACTTAAAGGTGCCAGAGACCTGAGAGCAGAGAGAGGTGGAAAAGGACGACCTTGAGTGGCAGTGACAAGGTCAAAGCCCCCTTTCACCCTCCTCAGACTCCCCTCCTCCTGATCCTGTTGTGCATAGATGAATTCGCTAAAAAGGAGACAGGAAACCAGTGTTTATATGAGCACAGCCTGAAGCACACAGCGCCCGCCCCCCGGGTGGTGTGAGGGGACCCGGTCGGCTTGGGGCTGCCGCTCACAGAGGCGCACAGCCTGCGCGCTCAGCACCTCCCCCCAGGCGAGGCCACCTTGAGTGAGGCGTTAGCCACAGCCACGGTCTAGGTGAGGCCGGTAGGTCCCCTTCCACGCTCAGGCCGCTGTGGGCAGCATTCACCTCCTTGCAGTTGCAGGACGCTGTCCGCAGCTCCCTCCTCCTCGGGGCTCCCTCCCAGCAGGCAGCTCACCCCCTCCCGCCAGCTGGGGCCCTGCGGGGCTCCTGTCTCCCAGGAGGGCGCACCTAATTGGGGTGGGGGGGAGTTCCCAGCCAGGATGCTCTTACCTCTCCCACATGGCCCTGCAAGCCCTGCCAGGTCTGCTCCCTGCCTCCCTCCAACCGCCAGGGAACTTCAGCCTCCACCAGAACTTCCTCCCCACTCTGGCTCTGCTGGCCTCCATGCTCCTGGTGTGCACCGCTCAGTACAGGCAGCAGGGGGCGCCGCTGGCTTGGGCTGGGCAGCCGCATCCGGCCACTCACTTCCCCGATTCCCGCTGTCTCCAGGCCTCAGGATGCACTCTCAGGAGGTGGGCGGTCACTGCAGGTGGGGGCCTGGGAGCAGAGGTGCACGCCCCCCCTGCTTGCGCCCTAGGGTCGGGGGCTGGGATGCAGTGGGAAGGTGAGCCGTGCCTGGCGGCGAGGGGCCGGGACTGCCCCCTTCTCTACCCCTTTCTGGTCCCCCAACGCCCCTCAGGCACCTGCAGCATTCACACCGCCTCAGGGCGTCTCAGGAACCCGGCAGAACATTCTCATCTCTTCCCTCCAAGTCCAGAACATTCTCATCTCTTCCCTCCAAGACAGCACAGCAGGGTGCTTGTCTGTCCGGTGGCCTACCAGTCAGCTTACCTGGCCTGCAGGTGAGGCCGGCCATCCTGCAGGGCAGCTGCGGGCATCCCCCGCCCAGCGGTTTCCGTGGCAGCATCCCACAGCAGTAGCGATGGGTGGGTCCTAAGATGAGAAAGTGTGCGGGGCCCTCCATTCCTGACTTTTCACTGTGACGGGAGTTTAAGAAGCTTCTACACGCCCACTCCTGGGTACCTCTGCAAGACACCATTCTTCAAATTTCACCACCTGCCACAGAGATCTGAAACCGAAACTGGCCGTTTTTACCTTATAAAAACCACGGACTCACACAAGCTCAGTGAAAAGAGGTTATTTGGCAACCGAGGCCACAGAGCCACGTGGAAACCATTAGATCTGGGAAGGCATAACCATGCTGATGGGATAGGAGCCACTCTTTGTAATGGTTGCTAATGATCCTACGTAGCTTTAAATGTATTTCTGTAAGGAAAAGAATGGTGCATTTTTTGTATGATTGGCAGGAAAAATGTTTTAGAAGCTTCAGAAATAAAACAGACCTGGCAAGGAAGTGGGTCTTTTTCTTGTTTCTTCTCCAACAGTTCATTCATTTCAAAGGCACCGCTGAGATGTATGTTCCGGGTCTGGAGTCCCGCTGCTCGAGGCCACACGGCCATGTGGGCTGTCACGAACAGCGGTGCCAACATCTGTTCACTCACCACTGACCACATGTATGTTGTTCTGGAGGTAGCAGTGTGCTGGTCCCGCACATACATAAAACGTGGTCATATATTAAACTTTAAAGAAATGTGACCCACGTTGATTTTTAAGGTGTCGAGGACACGTGAATTCTTCTAGGAAAGCTTCGTTGGAATCTCGCGATGACTGGGCTGTCCACCCCGGCGTAAGGCTCTGTTCAGCGTCAGACACGAAAACCTTTCCACTGGGTGTGACCAGAGCTAAGACCTTCTCCCGACTTCTGTCCGTTGTCCAAAGATTTGAAGTTTTTTCCTTTTATCCTGATTTTTAAAACATTAAGGGGAGCGGGGGAAGGTGGAAGAGGGTAAAGGAATAAATGGTGATGGAAGGAGATTGGCTTGGGGTGGTGAACACACAATACAACATACCGGTGATGGATGATAGAACTGTACCCCTGAAACCTACGTAACTTTATTAAAACCAGCGTCACCCCAATACATTTTAAAAAAAAAGGTAAAAAATCATTAAGTCAACTTTATTAAAGCATACTTACATGTAACAAAATGCTACCCTTTAAGGTATACAGTTTGATGGGATTTTTTCCATTCATTCACTCACCCACCCATCCATCCACTCATCCATCATCTATCTATTTACTCACCCACCCACCCACCCCACCATCCATCCATCCATCCATCCATCCATCTATCCATTCATCTATCCATCATCCATCCATCTATTCATTCATTCATTCATTCATTCATCCACTGCTGTGTTGTCACTGACACCATTATTGTGCTGCTCAATCAAGGCACCGACCACTCCCATCACCTGAGACGTCCTCTTACACTTTTCCCAGTCACATCTTCTAGTCAATCACTCTATTTTGAGAAGAAAATCTAAAAACATATATTTTTTCCTTTCCTTATCTATTGTCTACCCCAACACTTACATCTATTTTCTCTTTCATTCTTATTGCTCCAGCTGCCTGGAAATTTATTGGATTAAAACACTGAGATGCTTACGGCTCTACTCACTTGGAAGATGAAAGCATGCCTCACGATTTGAATTCCTTCTCAGTGACCTCTAACTCCTCCACCTCTAAAATCCTCATCCATCTATCCATCATCCATCCACCCACCTGCCCACCCACCTAGCCATCCATCCATCCATTCACCCACCCACTCATCCACCCATCCATCCACCTATCCATCAATCCATCCATCCATCCATCCATCCATCCATCCATCCATCCATCCACCTATCCATCCATCCATCCATCCATCCATCCATCCATCCATCCATCTATCCATCCATCCATCCATCCATCCATCCATCCATCCATCCATCCATCCATCCATCCATCCAATAACTGTTGAATGTCTACTGTGAACCATGGGCTACCAGGAATCCTGCCTCCACTTGACTTATATTCTAACAAGGAAGACAAACAATTTAAAAATTATAATAAAAGACAATACATATCACAATGGGGAAATATGGGTACAGTGGGAGGTGCAGGAGCGGCAGCTGGGATCCTTCTCAAGGGGAGAGGATCAGTGAGGGGCTTGTAGAGAAATGTCAGTAAGCCAGTCAGTCACTCAGTTGTATTTGTTGAGCACTGCAGGCGGGGCCTGGTGGAAGCTGCTCTGACGCAGACAGAGGGGAGCAGGACTGACTTGGGCGTTAATCTGGGCTGGGCTGGGGCAGTGGGCGATGTTCTGGGCAGAGGAAACCTGGGCCAGGGCACCTAGGGAAGAGATCGTGGTGAGCTAGGAACACTGAAAATTACACATCGCCAGGACATGAACGTCAGCCAGAGGGGCCTGGTAGGTTTGAACCAGGGAGCTGTGAGCAGCTGTCAGAGCGACCCCTGGCTCTCATTTGCTATGCAGAATGCATCGAATCTCTCATCAGAATCTTGTAGGAAAAAGAAATGCCGGATGTAGACACCACGCCTTAATCCCTTACAAATCATTTCTTCCTTTCGTAAACAAAAGATGCCCGGCTGGCATGGCTCAGTGGTTGAACGTTGACCGATGAACCAGGAGGTCACAGTTCAATTCCCGGTCAGGGCACAGGCCCGGGCTGTGGGCTCCATCCCCAGTGTGGGGCGTGCAGGAGGCAGCTGGGACACGGTCCGGGTGAGGGAGATGGTGTGATTTGTTGTGATTCCCATCAGGTCTGCCTGCACTTCCCCGTAGTGAGGGGCCCTGCCTCGGCCTAATCCAGGTTATTTATGAAACAGGGTCCCGGGCTCCCCACTGTGCCCCTCGCCACGCTAAGGCACAGTCAGTGACAGTCCCCGCCCCCGATGGCCACTTAGTGAATCTGCTCCATCGTCAGTGTCACGACGTGACTGAAGTGTGGATTCCCAGCGTGGCTAAGCCTCACGCACACGTGGCTTTAAAACACGCAAGTGCTGTTGAGGCGAGGCTGCCGCTGAGGGGAGAAGCACATGGATTTTCATGGGAAAAGGATGAACGTTCATCTCGATCAGGATGCCTGTCACTTGCGGGCGTCCAGCAATAGATCCTGGTGAGGTCGGCCTGAACCCCTGCCCTCCCCCATCTATAAGGAGGGTCCCGGCCGAGGCCGCCTGCCGTGCGGAGGGACAGACTCTCGGACAGAGGCACCTCGGTAACTTCCTATCCCCGTGGCGTCTTCTAACAGGAAAGCGAGCTTTTCGAGGGGACGGTCACAGCGCTGCCGTGCCGCCTGCCGGACAGGGAGCCGGCCCCTCGATGCCGTGTCGGGGTGGCGGACCCCGTGAGCCACAGCCACCAGGCAGCCGTTTCTAAACTCAGCCCGACCGACGAGGACGGCCCTCCGGAGCCGGGACGGGTTCAGAGGGTCCAGACGGATGGTCAGAAAGGACAGGACAGAGGTCGCTGTCCCAGGAGCATGTGTGCGGTTTATTGCCGACGCAGTCAGTAAAGACGCTCTGAGCCGGCCTCTCCGGACAGCACTCCGCGGAACCCCGAATGCCGGCAGTGCGCTCCGCACCCCCCCCCCGCCCCCGCCCCCGCCAAGCACGTGAGCAGGGTTCTGAGAGTATCCATCCACTCAGCTTCCGACACGAACACCCAGACGTGCTCGCTCCCTTGGAGCCCGCTCGCGGGTCCCGGCGCTGCTCGTTCCGCGGCAGCGGGTCGTGTTAAGTCGACAGGCGGCGTCGTGGGGCTTTAAGGCCAGAACAGAACCACTTACCCGACGGACAGCCTCCACGAGGAGTCCCAGAGGGAACCGCGTGGACGAAGGGGGAAGGCACTGTGTCCCGCTCACGTCGCCGGCGCCCACTGTCCACGCCACACCGCGTCCCCCCGCCCCCGCCCAGGTGGGCCACCCCGCCCAGCCCGGCGCCCTCGGCCGCGTCCACCAAGCGCACAGCAGGCGTGACCATGTGCTGCCGGCTTTATTTACAAGTTCACCTCGGTGTTCGTGGGGCAGAAACCCAGCCACCTTACCCCGCCATTCCCAGGAATCGGTATAAACCACCGCGTGAGAGAGACAGACAGACCGACGCCAACCCCAGACGCCTCACCCCCGGAGGCTGGCAGGGAACCTGCTGTCTCTGACCGGGAGGGGACCCGCCCAGACGGCAGATGGGCTGGCAGGGCGCACGGCTGCAGGCACCGGCAGGACGCCGAGCCTCGGATCCAGGTAGGCGCCGCGTGGGCGCTCTTAGGCGCCTCGAGCCGGGAAGGCGGCAGTCCCAGCGCTCAGATTTCCGACGTGCAGAGCGGGGCGGAGCGACCGGCCGGCTCAGCTCTGGAGGCGGGAACAGACGTGCAGGAACGCCGGCGGAGGGAGGAGGCGCTGTCAGCACTGCACTGCGTCCCCAGCTGCCCGCCTCAGACGCTTGGTGGGCACCAAGGCCCCGGCCCGGATCAGCCTGCCCTGGGCAGAACAGAGCCGCTGGGGAAGGTACGAGGCAGGACCGCGGCCGGTTGGCGTGAGACGCCCCGAGGTCCGTGTGCGATGACCCAGCGGCGTGGCTGTTCCGGACCTTCCCGGGCGCACACGGCGATGCGGTGAGGACCAGGAGACCGCGCTGGCCCTCCGCTGACAAGGAGAGCGGACGGTCCGCCCCGCGGCCACGGCAGCCGCTCCACGCGAGCGCGGCCGCCTCCCAGTGAGATCCCCCGTGGTGACAGGGACGCCGCAGGCCGCTCAGCTGAGGTGGACGGGCGTGTACTCCGGCCTCCGGGTCTGGATGATCTTGGGTTTGGGCCTCTTCATCCGTTCCATCTCGTCCTCCTCCTCGTCCTCCTGCTCGCTCTCGCACACGTGCACCACGACGCTGGGCGTGGTGTCGGTGGCCGCGTGCAGCTCGTACTTGTCGCCTGGGGAGAGAGCAGCCAGGTCACCCGGGCAGGAGCCAGAGCCCCGAGCGGGCGCATGCGGCCCAGCGTCCGGGTCGGCGGAGGGGCCGGAGGGACACGCCTGGACGGGCCTTGCTTCGGGGGGCCTTCCCGACGGGAGGAGCCGTGAGCAGGGCCCCCGCCGCCCCCCCCCCCCCCGGACAGATGGTTTGTGTGTAAATGGGTCTAGGTCAGACCGAGCCGGGACACCCCTTCCTGCCGCCCCTCACACACCCAGCAGGGCCTCCTGTCGGCACGCAGGCGCCTTCACTCACAGGAAGGCGGGGTGCCTTTGCTCGGCTGCACGCGAGCCTGGGGTGCTGCCGCTGTCCGAGAGGCGCAAGGGCCTCGCTGGGGGAGAGCTGCCCGGAGGGTCAGAGGTCACGGGCCATCTTGGCCACGATGCTCTTAACAAACCCCCAACCCACCAACCAGGCGCACCCAGAGGGCAGGGGTAGGACGATGTTTGCAAGACCTCTGCCATCCCGCGGGCTGCGGAGCACAGCCCGACCACGACTTGTCACCGGCTCCGTTAGGAGGCCCCGGCACGCTGGTTCCCGCAGTCTGTCCGCCACAGCTGCTCCTCGGCCTCCGCGGGGGAGGTGTGGCAGAGGGGTCTCCCTCAGCAGTGCCCTCTCCCCGCAGGGGCCCGTCCCCCTGCTCTGCCCCGGGGAGACCCCGTCCCCCTGCTCTGCCCCGGGGAGACCCCGTCCCCCTGCTCTGCCCCGGGGGAGACCCCGTCCCCCTGCTCTGCCCCCGGGGAGACCCCGTCCCCCTGCTCTGCCCCCGGGGAGACCCCGTCCCCCTGCTCTGCCCCGGGGAGACCCCGTCCCCCTGCTCTGCCCCGGGGAGACCCCGTCCCCCTGCTCTGCCCCGGCTCCCCGTCCCCCTGCTCTGCCCCGGGGAGACCCCGTCCCCCTGCTCTGCCGGGGACTCCGCCCTCAGCCTGACCGCCTCGGCAGGAGCGGTGGGAGCACATGCCCAGCCCGGCTGCCCGCCTCGACCTTCACGCGCCGCGGGCAGCCGGTAACCGATCCCGCGCTCCACCGCACAGGACGTTTCCGATGTTTCCAGAAATGTCACCTTTTCCACAAGAAACTGCTGATGGCCGAGAAACTGACACCTCAACCGAGGACATCTGATTGCGGCTCAAGGAGAAACGAGGGGCCATGGCTCAGCACCGTCTCCTCTGCTGCCCGCCCCTCTGCACCCCGAGACCCACCTGCCTCCTCCCCAGCCCTCCACCACACGGCCAGGCGCCCCAACATTTTACTGCTTGGGGAAACCAGGAACTGAGCGCGGCCAGGGCCAGGGGCAGGGGAGCTGCCGGGCCCCACAGGGGGTCAGAGCCCGTCTCATGGAGGAGGAGCCGAGGCCAGGGTGCCCGTCCCCCCGAGGCTCACACCTTGTCCCCTCGGGCTCTGGAGCCTCCTTTCTCTGGCCACTCCAGGGGAGCAGCCCTGGGCCAGGAGGGGGGCGGCGGGGGGCTCAGCCCTCCTTCCTGTGACCAGTGGCTCTGCACCCGGCACTGGGCAGGGAGCGGAGAGTCGGCAGTGGACAGAGGACCTCCCGCAGGGGAGCATTTCCGGGGGGGGGGGGCTGGTTTCCTTCCCACAGTCCACGCTCATCTCCACCTGAGCGGCAGGATGGGACTGGAGCCCACACAGGCTGTCAGTGGGTGAGGATGGGGTCACGGATGGTGGCCAGGAGGGGCCCTGGCATTCGGTCCCCACAACCAACCACATCCCTGTGGTCCTCCCTAAGGAGCGAGGCCAGAGGCAGCACGCCCGCACCCCACGGCTCCCCTGAAACTGAAGGCGCAGACAGGTGGTTCTCGCTGGCGCCAGGCACACGGGGTGGGAAGGACGGTGGGGAGGCCACGCCTCCCGACCCGAGCATCTGCGTCTGGGCCCTCAGCACTGTCTCCTCACTGCCGCCCCACGCCCCCGGCCGCTCACCTGCCCCTCCCCTCCCCTGGGGCCCCGCTCACCTGGCCCTGGGACCCTGCTCACCTGCCCTCCCCCGCCCCCCGCACTGGGACCCCGCTCACCTGGCCCTGGGACACCCTTCACCTGGCCTGGGGGCCCCGCTCACCTGGTCCTAGCTTGGAGATGGCGTATAAGAGATCGTAATTTATGACGGGCGTGGCATCTTCCACTTGCTTCCAGCCAACAGGCGGCGAGGCGGGAGGAGAGATCAGAAACTGCTTGTCCGGGTTTGGGGGGGCCAGGTGGGAGCTCCCGATGTGCAGCGTCTGGGGGAGAAAGGACCGGCGATGCAGCAGCCGCAATGCCGCTCGGATCGCAGGTGCGAGGACAGGTCAGGCCGCACAGAAAGCTCGGCCCAGAGGGTGTCTGGGTTCGGGTTCTGGGGGAGCCTCCAGGACGGGGCTCAGACACTCAGGCTCAGAGACGGAGGGAGGACGGACAGATGGTTTGTGTGTAAATGGGTCCAGGTCAGACCGAGCCGGGACACCCCTTCCTGCCGCCCCTCACACACCCAGCAGGCTCCAGCACCAGGCGGCCAAGGACACTCCAGGATGGCGTCATTCTTCAGGACCAGGCCGGGCCGGGGACCCAGGCTCCCCCCCCCCCCACACACACACCCTCTGGTCCTCGTGGAGCGTAAGAGTTCTACGGCGATCAGAGGGCTGAGCAGCAAAATCTTACCCGTTTGGGCTGCCCCTCCCCACACACAATCTGACGTGCATTTACCTGAATAATCAGAACAAGCCGTGGAGGGACTAAGCCGTTATTTATAGGAAACCCCACCTCGCGCAGCCAGGAGCATGCTCACAGCCAGGCATCCTCAGTGAAGCCTGCGCCCACACTCACCACTAGGGGGCGGGCAGGGCGCCCGCTCTAAGTCCAGGGAGTTGGCCTTTTCTGCTCAGGAAGCTTTCAGAGGGCTGCTCCCTGGCCTGGGGGACACAGTGCCCACCTTGTCCCCCCACACCCCGCGGGGCTCACTGTAACCGGGGAGTGGCACCCCAGATGCTCCTCTCTCCCCGGGTCACACCATCCAATGGACTCTCTGAGCTGCCTGGGAGGTGGTCACCTCCATGGAGGGCCCGGGCACTGGAGGGTGGTGAGCAGGAGGCAAAGCAAACCCGGCCACAGCGCTGGCTGCTGCGCTGAGGTGCGAGCCAGGGCGGGCGGCTGCCGAGAACCGGGAGCGGCCCCTGTGGTGGGCGGCACCCCATCAGACTCTCAGAGACGAGTCTGGGGGGCCAGGGGCCACGCCCACCCAGTGCAGGCTGCCCCCACCCAAGGCCATTTGTGAAGTCACCTCCACAGAAAGCCTGAGGTTTCTGAGAAGAGGGGCCCTGGGGAATCTGGAGGGTGAGGTCTGCCTTTCTCAGTACGAGGTCTCGGATCTGAATGGATGCAGGACGTGATCCCCGTCCAGGCTACTCTCTTAGCAGGGCGGGGGGCCGGGGGGGGGCCGGGGGAGGGCGGGGGGGGCCGGAGAAGCACGCAGGGCGGGGGGGGGGGGGGGCGCGGGGGCGGGGGCCGGAGAAGCACGCAGGCCAATGAGCGCCACGCACCTGCGCAAAATACAGCTTCATCTCCTTCCCCAGAAACTCCGTCTTGTGCAGCTGCAGCCGGGCGGCGGCGGCGGACAAGGGGCTGCTGAAGTTGACCCGGACGCGCTTGAAGCTCTTAAAGTACTGGAAGCTGATGTCCTTGTCGTATGTCCTAAAGAGGGACTCGAACTTGGCCTGGGAAACAGAAACAAAGGAGTTAAGAGGTGCCTTCACCGGACCCTGGAGAGCTGCTTCGTGACGTTTCTGTAGGAGGAAGCGGATTCTTACCCACCGGAAGCCGCGCTCCGGGAGAAGGCGGACGGCTTTAGACCAGTGGTGCTCAACCTTCCCAAAGCCGCGGCCCTTTAATACAGCTCCTCACGGTGTGGTGACCCCAACCTTAAAATTATTTTCGTTGCTACTTCATAACTGTGATTCTGCTACTGTTATGAATCGTCATGTAAATACCTGTGTTTTCCGATGGTCTTAGGCTCTACAGCAGCGGTTCTCAACCTGTCATAGCAGGGTCGCCTAAGACCATCGGAAAGCACAGATGTTTACATGACGATTCATAACAGTAGCAAAATTACAGTTATGAAGTAGCAACGAAAATAGTTTTAAGGTTGGGGGTCACCACACCGTGAGGAGCTGTATTAAAGGGTCGCGGCGTTAGGAAGGTTGAGAACCACTGCTTTCGAACAGTGGTCGGCAAACTCATTAGTCAGCAGAGCCAAATATCAACAGCACACCGATTGCAATTTCTTTGGAGAGCCACATTTTTTAAATTTAAACTTCTTCTAACGCCACTTCTTCAACACAGACTCGCCCAGGCCGTGGTATTTTGTGGAAGAGGCACACTCCAGGGGCCAAAGAGCCGCCTGTGGCTCGCGAGCCGCGGTTTGCCGACCGCCGCTTTAGAAGGAAGGAAGGAAGAGCGCGTGACGGACTAAGCTCACTCATCGGCGGGACAGTCACCAACAAACACTCCTCAGCCTCACAGAAACGCTCTCGTTAACGGAATGAGGTGTGCGCCGTCCCCTGCCCTGCGCCCAGCGCCTCCCGTGTGAACCCCGTCCCTGCCCCGCGGCGCGGACCCGGGCCGTGTCCCCGCAGGCTCCTCAGGGCGGAGAGCAGTGCGGCTCACCCGAGAAACCGTTCTGCGGATCTGGCACATTCTAACGTAAAGGAAGAGGGCTGACATCCTCCCCGCTGTTTGCTCCCTCCATGGCTTCCGAACTCTTTCACGTCAGCGTCCTGGGCCCACTCTGCACCTGGCACAGCGCCCGCCCCTGCGCACCTCCAGTGACGGGGCCGAGAAGACGAAGGCGCAGCAAAGAGCCAGCAGCCTCCCGGAGAGGCTCTGAGACCACCCCCTCCCACGGGACGTGTCACTAGGGGTGTCGTTAAGGGGGAGTGTGGGGCGTCCACAGCAGCCCCTCAGGGTTCCAGCCAGAGAGGGAGCGGGCGGACAGGCAGGCCTGGAAGAACTTGCAGAGTTTGGGCTGAGCAGGTGCCAGGGCAGGTGCCCTCCGCACGGAGACGCAGGACAGAGCTGGCCCGCGGGGACCTGAGACCTATGGGAGGCACCTGCTTCTGCAGAGCGGAGAGGGGATTCCTAATGCGAGAGGAAAGCATCTTCTAGAACATTCGGGGCCGGGCACAGGGCAGGTCCTCGTGCCGCCACCGGGTGACCCCCCCAGCGCTGTGAAGCGGGCGTGGGAACAACGCACACGCTTTCGCTCCGGATCTCCCTGGCTCCCCTTCGGCCATGGAAACCTGCCCTCCCCTCGGCACCTGCACGGTGAGGGGAGGGGGGCAGCCGCAGCCGCCTCACTGCCCGCTTCTCCGCCTCCCCGCGGGCGGGCTCCGCACGGAGCACTGGAGTGTCGCCTGACCTCGTTACAGGCCGTGACTGCTGTCAGGTCTGAAGTTATGATTCATCACTGAGGAGCGGTGACTCGGCGAGTATTTTTAGAATACAAGTCAGGGCTCAGGACCGGCCGCGGAGAGCGTGCGCCCTCTGTGAGAGCCTGCCACTGCCAGCCCCCCAAACCCTCCGTCCCGACAGCGCACGCCGGCCGCAGGCTGTGGGTGCCCCGCGGCGGCACCGGGGCGGCACGTGTCCTAACGGAGTGCCTCCCGCACACACCGGGAGCCGGGCGGCGGCGGCAGGTGCTGCTGCAAACCTCACATCTCCTCCAAGGAAGGCGGCACAGCCATGACAGTGACCACCTGTGACCGCCGCCAGCCCGGAGCGCGGCTCCGGAGGCTCGGACCTTGTTTCTCAGCTTTACCACTCTCCGTGGCTGCGCTCTCTGGGCTAGAGAAGCCGGGAAGTTCTGCAGACACACAACCACTTCACGGCCTTTATTTCCTCAGATGAAACCAAGTTCTCCGGACGCCAGCGAAACGTGCCCTCCACTAAGCCCTCCCTCTAGAGAGTCTGCCCAGAGCCAAGCCCCGTGGCGCCGTCGCCTCCCGCTGGCCAGGGCTCTGGCGTCACCGAGCTTTGAAAGTCCTTCCCAGCCCGTCCCACGGGCGAGCACTTTTGCTTTTTAAGGCTCAAAGCATTTTGGATTTATTTCAAAAACCCCAAGGCCACAGGAGAGCCACAGGCCCCCACCCCCAAATAGTCCAGTGAATAGTCCCAGTTAAGAGAAGTCGGGAAGTAAAGAAACAGTCCCGATTAACGTCACGCTTTGAAAACTCAGACTCGCTGTGGATCAGAAGCCTTACCCTCGCTTCACTGTGGCTGAAGATGTCACTGTTTGCCACACAGGCCACCAAGGAGCTAAAACTGTAGTTAAAGTTTCTGAAGTGCATCTTGCTTCCTCCCAGGGAGGGGGAGAGAGAGGCAGGGTCGCACGGAGAGCCAGCGAGTTCCTTTGAGAGACGGCTGGTCCGCGGAGCCCGGCTTATAAAGGGCCCGGGCCCAGCCCCCCGGGAAAGCTGGGCTCCAGGCGCATCCTGTTTGGAGGGCAGATCCCGAGCCGCAGGCTGAGCCGCAGGGACCGTGTGCGCGGCTCCTGGAAAGAGGTGACGTCAGCGCCTTAGTCACCGTCCCGGGGAAGGAGCGGCGAGGATGGAAAAAGTGCGCGTTCCTGCAGCTGCTCTAGCGCCTCCGGCAGCATAGTTTCCACGGGGAGTAATTCCATTCACGCTCAGACACGCTCCGGGCTGAATGGACGGCTGCAGATGGAAAATGTTACAGAGGAGGGGACGGCCCGCAGTAAACAGCAATTAGCCGCCGCGCCCGGCTTTGGGGAGCCCTCATTTCCTGAGTGCGGGGTGAGAGAGAACACGGGAACCTGGCCTGGTCAGTGAACTGGTTTTAAAGAAAAAAGTGGAGTTGGTTTTGAAATACAGCTCCTCCCCGCCTCCCCACAGCTGAACTTTTCCGGCCAATGTCCGATCCCCCGGGGACCCCCCAGTGGGCCCGGGGAGGAGCTACTGAGCAATGCAGGGGGGTCTCCGCCGGAAAGCGTGAGGCTGCGATGTGAGGCGGAGGACTGGGCAGCACTGACCACTGACCGTCTCCTCCCAGCTCTGAGCTCAGAGGAAGCTCTAACCGCAGGGACCTGGGGTCTGAGGTGGGAAAGGGAACATGAAGGGGTTGTCGGGCTTTGAGACGCAGAGACAGGAAGTCGTTATTTTAATTAATTAATTAACTACTAATCCTCATTGTTGCAAGTATTTACATGTCGTCCCCCCCCACCCACTGACTTCCTCTAACCTGCCTTCACCACCCTACTGTCTGTGTCCATGGTGTGCACACATGCATACACGTTTTTTGGTTGATCTCTTCCCACCCACCCACCCACCCCCCCCCACCTTCCCTCTGAGATTCCGCAGTCTGTTCCTTGCGTCTATGTCCCTGGATCTATTTTGTTCATTAGGTTCCACGTATGAGTGACATCATGTGATGGAAAGTTTTTGGCTTTTTTTTCCTAGGGAAGGAAGAAAGAGTGGCAGGAATGGACCCCAGGCCGGAAGGTTAGCTCAGCTGGCCTTTTCAGGTCAGAGGTCAGGTCTGCAGAGCATCCTGGGGTGGCTGACCTCCGGCACCTCAGGAGTGCAGGTCCCTCTGCCTGCCGGGCCCTGTCCCCGCACCCTCCCAGCTTCATCAGCCCCGGAGAGCAGCCTCGGCGCTGGAGACACACCGGGACCCCCCACACTGAGAGATGAACCTCAAAGGATCATGAAGCCAGCAGCCAGCCAAGAAGCAGCACACCTGCCCCCGGAAACGACCCCCAGAACACGAGTTCCTCCAACCAGGAAGCCGCCGCCTCGGACGGATGAGCGCCGCTGGGCGCAGTGCCGGGCACTCATGCCAGTGCAGCCAGGGAGGAACCCAGGCATGGCACTCGCTTTGCCGAATTACCAGAGCGCCCAACCCGAAGGGAGCCGAATGCGTGCATTCTAAGAAAGTGGGGCCACGCCGAGGGCGGCACGGCACGCATGGGCGCCGAGGGGACCGCACGGGCCGGTGCTGGGCAGAGAGTGCGTGCTTGGGGCGTGGGGTGGCGGGGTGGCGGCGTGTCCTGGAGGCGCACGCAGGCTGAGTGGTGCTGCGGTGTGTGGGCTGGGAGGTGTTGGGGGGCGCAGGGGAGGGAGGAGGAGAAGGACGCAGAGCTGCACCCGCCCCTCCGGCCGCACCTTCTCTGAGAGCCCTGGGCCTCCGTGCCAGCCCCCCCTCCTGGACCCCCTGGCAGACAGTGGGAGGCGAAGGGAGGAGGGAGCAGAGGCAGCTCCCCGTCTTCTCTGTGAAGCACCGGCACGAGCTCCGGCGCAGCTGTGGGCAACGCTGGGCATCTCTGTCCCGAGGCGAGTGCGCGCTCGCCCAGGCCGCAGTGTGGCTCACTCCGCGGGGAAGGAGACAGCACGTGAGGAACCGGAAGACGGGCCACTGTCTCTGCTCCTGAAACACCGATAAAGGACCGTTCCTCCCGGGGCTGCCGGGAACCACCTTTAGGGAAGTTGAGGCTCCACGTTTACATCAGGGACAGGTGGTCGCCGGAGGGAGGGAGGGGGGAGAGAGGGAGGGAGCGGGGAGAGGAGGGAGGGAGGGGGAGAGGAGGGAGGGGGGAGAGGAGGGAGGCGGGGAGAGGAGGGAGGGAGGCGTGGAACCTGTCCCTGTGCCACAGGTAACCCTGCTTTGAGCTCATTTCCTGTCCTTCTGCTACTGATCTGACAGTTTTTGTAGGAACGCCCGCGCTCTGACTGCACGTCTATTACACATGAACTTGGATTTCTAGGCGCCTTATGAAAAGAATTCACTTTGTAAATACTGATGTTCCCCACTGAGAATAAAAATCGATCCAAAAGCACAGATTAAAAATTTTGACTTTCAAAATAAACAAATAAGACTGTATCAAACTCAAAAGCTTCTGCGAAGCAAAGGAAACCATCATCAGCAACTACAGGACGGGAGGTGATGTTTGCAAATGGTATATCCGATTAGGGGTTAATGTCCAAAATATATAAAAACTCATACAAGCCGAAACCGGTTTGGCTCAGTGGACAGAGCGTCGGCCTGCGGACTGAAAGGTCCCAGGTTCGATTCCGGTCAAGGGCATGGACCTTGGTTGCAGGCACATCCCCAGTGGGAGGTGTGCAGGAGGCAGCTGATCAATGTTTCTCTCTCATCGATGTTTCTAACTCTCTATCCCTCTCCCTTCCTCTCTGTAAAAAATCAATAAAACATATTAAAATAAATAAATAAATAAATAACTCATACAACTCAACAGAAAGACGAACAGCCCGATTGAAAATGAGCAGAGCATTCCAAAGCCATACAGACGGCGACGGCACATGAACAGACGTTCAAAATCACTAAGTATCAGGGAGATGCACGTCACAACCACAATGAGATGCCACCTCACGCCCGTTAAAATGACTTTTATCAAAAAGACAAGAAAGAACGGGTGCTGGAGAGGATGTGGAGAAATGGGAGCCCTTTTCGTGGGGATGCAGGTGGGGGCGCCCCCATGGGAAACAGTGTGGAGGTTCCTGAAGTTAAGAACAGAACTACCGGATGATCCAGCAACTCCGCTGCGGAGCATTTGTCCAAAAAACACAGAAACACTCATGTGAAATGCTCCATGGATCCCAGGTTCATTGAAGCACTGTTCACCCAGCCACGACAAGGAAGCAACCAAGGTGTCCGCCGATGGATGAGTGGATACCGACGTGCAGATACACAATGGAATTCTACTCAGTCACAGAAAAGGAGTGAAATCATTTTTAATCGGGTTGGTGATAACACGGATGGACCCTGAGCGTGTGATGCTAATGAAATAAAACAGAAGGAGAAGACAAATATTGTGTGACTTCACTCACATGCAGAATCTAACCCAAACCAAACCACACCAGGTTCATAGACACACAGAACAGATGGGCGGCTACCAGAGGGGAAGGGCCCGGGGTGGGAGAAAGGGGTGAAGGGTCAGTTGTAGGGTGATGGGTTGTAATTAGGCTGTTGGGGTGAGCACTTTGTACTGAGTACAGTTGTTAAATTACAATGTCGTATACCTAAAACTTTAATAATAACAACAACAAAAATCCGAACCTACCTACAGTAGCAGGATGCAAACCCTAAGTGCCCGGAGCCAGGGCAGAGGAGGCACGAGCTGCAGAGCGGCATAAGCTCTGGGGGGTGGAGACCGGGTCCTGATTGTAGCGCAGAATTCACGGTGTACATTCCCACTGAGGCTGCTGAGAAGACGTTAAATGAAAAGCTGACTTCCTGCTTGCACGCCCCTGTGATTCGGACCGGTGCATCCCCGCGAGGCTGCGTGGAGGCAGGTGATTGGAGGGCAGGGCTAATGCAGGGTCTCATCGGACCCCTGACCAGCACACTGAGAAGCGCACGAGGAGAGGGACGCTGGGAACAGCCCCGCGGAAACGGGAGAAGGAGCGCGCGGCCAGCTGAGAGCTTCAGCTGTTGGCATCTCTTCCCTCCTCACCAGGACCGTCGCCAGCGACTGTCAGCCGCACTGGCCGCCTGGCCCCAGCAGTGGGAGGTGTTTTCATTAGAAGCTGCTGTTTCCAGGGGAAAACTGAGGCGGCTGCTGCATTCCATCCCTGCCATTACAGCATTCCTGACGCAGAATTAGGGTGACCTCCGCGTGCCCACGAGACACCCCAAGGAGTTACAATCTCACCAAGAATGCGCCCCCGTGGAACTTTCTGCGAGTGACCACGGGGAAAGCGAGCGCTGACTTGTTGTGCAAACCAAAGCGGAGCGAAGACTGAAGACGTTTGAAAAGATCCCGAGGGAGCAAGAGGACATCCCCGCCGGAGGCCTAAGGGGTCGCGTTTACCTGGACCGCGTTCGCCCGAGGTCACGGAACGGCTCCCGTCCCACAGCCTGTGCCGCCGCTCCGTCCTGTGGCTCCACGTTCCCACCCCCCCAGCTGCAGGCACACAGGCCCTCTCCTCCTCAGCCCCACTTCCGGCTGCGGAGGGCCCCTGCCCTCACCTTCTGTATCAACCGGGGGAATATCAATCCAGTCCCGGCGAGAACTGAACAACCCGACGTCGCCAACGTGCCCGGCACAGTGCCTGAAACACACACCGTGGCTGGTGCGTGGGAGCCGCCTCTATTCCCCGTTCACTGACAGACCCTGAGGCTCAGGGGGCGCACTGGGCGTTGGGCTGCAGCTTCCCCGCGTGTACATAAGCCATGCCCACCGAGCACCGGTGCCCTGGTACTGCAGCTCACTTCCCACTCCCTCCCTCAGGCCTCTGGCTGGACTGCCCAGAGGCCCTGTGCCAGGCAGGCCAGTGGGGCGTGAGGTAGGAGCTCTGTACCGTCTCCACTTGGCACCCGGCACCCCCTTTAAGGCAGCCCACCGCGGCCACAGCACCTTCCTAACCAGCCTCGCCTTGGCATTTCCTTTTGCTCCAAACAGTGTGATTCCCACATCTCACCTCCCGAAGCCCAGCGTGATCACAGTCCTCTCCTCCTGCAAGCACAGCAGTGACCTGCCATTCTCCTTCAGATGAAGATGACCAGTTCTCATCTGTTCATCCATCCGTCCATCCATCCATCATCATCCATCCATCCATGCATCCATCCATCCATCCATCATCCATCCATCCATCCATCCATCCATCCATCCATCCATCCATCCATCCATCCATCCATCCATCATCCATCCATCCATCATCCATCCATCCATCATCCATCCATCCATGCACCCATCCATCCATCCATCATCATCCATCCATGCACCCATCCATCATCATCCATCCATCATCCATCCATGCACCCATGCACCCATCCATCCATCCATGCACCCATCCATCCATCCATGCACCCATCCATCATCCATCCATCATCCATCCATCCATCCATCCACCCATCCATCCATCCATCCATGCATGTATTTGTCTATCCATCATCCATCCATGCACCCATCCATCATCCATTCATCTATCCATGCACGCATCCATCATCCATCCATCCACCACCCATCCATCCATTCATCCATCCATCCATTCATCCATCCATGCATGCATCCATCGTTCATCTATCATTTTAGCAGAATGGTAACTGTGTTCTGCTAAGCCTCCCAGTGGAAAGAAAGGAAAATTGCAATCATTAAGAACAAGGAAGAAGTGCAGTGAATAAGAACCAATGGATTGGGGGAATGAGACAGGAACAGTGTGTTCCTACAAGATTTCATCTTGTTTGTTAAATTCCCAGGACGCTTGAAATCCCATTAACTCTTGTTCCTTATGACCGCAGTCCTTCCCTGTACAGATTAGCCTCCCGCTGTACTTCCTAGTGCACGGCCCGCCCGCTGAGGGAGGCGCAGCCGGGCAGAGGGCGTGGGGCCCAGCAGCCGTGCAGGCGGCAGGACGTTTACTCTGAAACGTCAGCTCCCCGTGGTCCGGTCCTCGCCCACCACCTTGCTCTAATTTATGATTTTTACTTGTGCTCGGGTGCTGCGGTAGGCAGGGCAGTCCTGCAGGGACCACACCTGGGCCAGGACGGCCGTGCGGAGGGCTGGTGCCCGCCTGTGTGCGCCCGGCTGGCTGTGGGCACCTGGCTGGCTGAGGGCGCCCGGCTGGCTGTGGGCACTGGCTGGCTGTGGGCACCTGGCTGGCTGAGGGCGCCCGGCTGGCTGAGGGCGCCCGGCTGGCTGTGGGCGCCCAGCTGGCTATAGGCACCCAGATGCTATGTGCATCGGCTGGCTGTGGGCACTGGCTGGCTGTGGGCGCTGGGCTGGCTGTGGTGCCCAGCTGGCTGAGGGCGCCCAGCTGGCTATAGGCACCCAGATGCTATGTGCATTGGCTGGCTGTGGGCACCTGGCTGGCTGTGGGCACCGGGCTGGCTGTGGGCGCCCGGCTGGCTGTGGGCACCTGGCTGGCTGTGGGCGCCCGGCTGGCTGTGGGCGCCCGGCTGGCTGTGGGCGCCCGGCTGGCTGTGGGCACCTGGCTGGCTGTGGGCACCTGGCTGGCTGTGGGCACCTGGCTGGCTGTGGGCATCTGGCTGGCTGTGGGCACTGGCTGGCTGTGGGCACCTGGCTGGCTGTGGGCACTGGCTGGCTGTGGGCGCCCGGCTGGCTGTCCTTCTGCCCAAGCAGCTTGCACAGCCCAGCCGATTCATTCAGTGTGAGCTCCACGGCCGGTGTTCACACCGACGAGAAGCCTCGGTCTTCCTCGGCCTGGTCCACACTCACGTCCGAGGAACGGACGCGCCTAAGCCCTGGTGGATGCGCTGCTGTGAGGCCCGGCCGTGTGGTTCTGTAGGTTCTCCCGGGGGAGGATGCAAGGGCCCCCGGATACCAGTGAGACTGGCTGACTTCACAGACAAGATGGAGAGGTGAGGAGGTCAGGGGGAAAGGGAAGGAGAGGGCCCCTGGGGACCTGGGAACCTTTCATTCCAGAGAGAACACACTTTCCACAGCTCTGCATGAGGAGTGGGGATCGCACCCCATTTAAACGCTCGCCAGCCAGCGTGGACGTGTCTGGCGGACGAGGAAAGTGCTCTGCCCTCTCCACCCCGAGGCGGTGTCCCGTCCGCAGCGGAGAAGTGAGGACGGGCCGTGGCGGCGCTTTCCCACGCTCACCTGTCCCTCTGCTGAGGATAAAATCTCACCGAAGTCGCACGAGGAGAACACAGTGATTCCAACTTCAAAAACAGTGACCTGCACCACAGCACACACCCACCAACTGGATGCTGCCGTCTGCCATCGAGAAAGCGAGCCGGGGCCAACGTGGGCCGACGTGGGTGTTCCGTCCGTGACCAACACGTGGAGACCATCTTTCGGAGCCGGCGGGTCCGAGGTGTGAGAGCTGCCCCCACCCAGCCGGTCCGGACGCCAAGTGAGTTCCCGGTTGTGAACTGCAGCCTCAGCATTTTTAAAAAATCAGGGGTCAATATTTAACCTCCGGGAGGTTTCACACGGTCAGAAAAAGGAAGGAGGCTGTGGCAATGCCGGGTCTGGGCACGTGGCTACGGCTGACCCCGGGCTGCACCGTGCCCTCCAGACACCAGGACCCCGGGCCTGACCTCAGGCATGTGAGGTTTCACCTCCGCCCTGATTGAGTCAGTCATCCAAACAGGTGCGTTCCCCGCTGCGAGCCAGGCCCGGGGAGAGCGGCTCGCCCATCCGCCCGTGGCCAGGATGCTCTCCACAGAAGAACCTGCTTGGGGTGATCCGTGCAGCGCAGGCCCTCGCTCCCCACACGGCCAGGCGTTACTGTGTTCCGGCCCCTGTGCCACCAGTCCCACCATCCCGTGGCCTCCTCACACAGCGGGGAGCTCTCTGCCCCTCCTGACACCACAGCCGCTTTCTTTAGCCACGTTAGTAAGACGTGGTGGTTCGCCCCAGGGGGGCAGACAGCGTGGCTGAGAATCGGAACCTTAAGGACGCAGGCATTTCCCCGGGACGGGCTGACAATGACGATGGCAGCAGGGTCCTGACATGAAGGCCTTAGACGTGCGAGGAGGAGGCCCTGGAAGAGACTGAGGCCAGGCACTGTGGGGTGAGGGGTAAGAGGAGTTTGAGAGAGCCCTCTGGGAAGACAGCTTTCCCTGCGCTTGTGAGACTCCGGGACAGTCTGATCAACCTTCTGATGCTGACACACGGTCAGGACGACTGTGCTGACGTCAAGCTTGCAAGAAGCTTCACGTGAGCTGAGCTGCCCTGGGCGCCTCCGTCCCGAGGGAGGCCACGGTGGCAGTGCTGCCCTCTCCAGAGGGGAAATTATGTGGCATCTACAGTGACCCACTGCTGGGGCTGCTGAGCCCACCCCCACTCCCTGCAAACCGCCCCCCCCCCCCCAGCAAACCCAACAGACACAGGCTGCTTCCAGACTCTGGGTCAGAGGTCGTTGTGCAGGGGGGTTATTAGGGAGTGCTCCTGGGATTAAGCCCAGGGAAGGAGGGGGCAGGGGAGGGGAGGAGAAGAGAGGAGGGGGAAAGGGGGGAGGAGAGGGGAGAGGGAAAAGGCAAAGGGGGGGAGAAAGGGAGGAGCAGAGGGGAGAGGAAGGGAAGGCAGAGGAAGTGAGCAGAGGCGAGGGAAGGGGAGGAAGTATAAAATGAGATTGAGCAGAGGGAGAGTGGAAGCCTCTCTGACCCCGTGGGGAGTTCTGGAAATGGGACCCTCCGGTTGGAGCATAAACATTAGGCCTTGATACACTCACGCAGGTCAGCTCTGGGGGAAGTGGCTACCCTGAGAAGGCGGGGCTTAGGAAGGTGGCTCTCCTGAGCTGAAGTGATCCCCAAAGGGGGTGACTGCCAAGGGCAGCTGGGAGACAAATCCTTTATTCCTGAAGGGACCTGGGGTGTGTTATAGTATCCACTAACCCAGTGGTCGGCAAACTCATCAGTCAACAGAGCCAAATATCAACAGTACAACGATCGAAATTCCTTTTGAGAGCCAAATTTTTAAAACTTAAACTTCTTCTAACGCCACTTCTTCAAAATAGACTCGCCCAGGCCGTGGTATTTTGTGGAAGAGCCACACTCAAGGGGCCAAAGAGCCGCATGTGGCTCGCGAGCCGCAGTTTGCCGACCACGGCACTAGCAACCAACTAAACAACCAACCAACCAACCAATCAACCAACCAACCAACCAACCAAACAACCAACCAACCAACCAATCAACCAACCAACCAACCAACCAACCAACCAACCAACCAACCAACCAACTAAACCAACCAAGCAACCAACTAAACAACCAAGCAACCAAACAACGAACTAAACAACCAACCAATCAACCAACCAACCAACCAACCAACTAAACAACCAACCAACGAGACCTAAATTCAAGGAACCAATCAGACCCAAAAACATCGATTTGTACCCTAAGTTAAAATTTAAAATCTCTCACAAATATGACACACTTTAAAGTGGACACCATGAAAACACCACCGATTCTACTCCAGATCAGCTATCCGTGTAAGAAATTCAAAGGAATATGGTAAAGTAAGTAGTAAACTCATCAGGTTAAACTTCCAGCACAAACCAGGTCAACTCAACCCTGAATACTGACCCAACAGTTTCACTCCTAGGAGTTTATTCCAAGATATCCTCCCGGCTGTGGGCAAAGACTGAAATGCAAACACTTTCTCAAGGGTCTTTCATGGTGCAATGCCCACTGACCAGCTGTGTAGAATGAGCGTCCACCCCTGCAGAGTCAGGCGGCCAGCCTGCCAGGAAAGCCGTGTGACCGTGCCCTGCTCCGCCAGCGGGTAGCAGGCAAGCTCTGCTTCTGCGTGAGCTCCTCTCACAGCACACCAAGGGCCCGAGGGCGCCGGCACGGAATTCCACGTCCTGTGGGAATCTCCCATCCAGGCCCTGCCGATGACCCCAGTGCAATGCCTTCTCTGAGCAAAACCATCACGTCCCTCCTGCCTCGCCACGTCCCCACACCCACCCCTCCCTCCCGCCTGTCCTCCCCTTTCTTCTTGCTGTCCCGGCTGACACCCAGGCCTGCTCCTCTCTCGCTGGGACGGTCCTGCCCTCTGCGCCTCCCTTCCAAGACGGGGGTGTTACCCAATGAACTCTCCTCACCGCAGTGTTGGCAACAGCAGCTGTTTAATGTACGACTCCCGGCGAAGTTGTATTTAATCAGCAAAGTCTGGACGCCAAATCCCAGCGCACAGGAATGCGCCCCATGGGGGGAATTCCAGGCAGCCACCAGTTCCAGGAAAGTCCCCGCACAGGTGGGCTCCGGGGCTGGGTGCTGCCCGCCGGGAGGGGAGGCGGATTTCCCGAGCACTTACGTCGAGCGGATTCTTGGTGGCTGTTTGGGCTTAAGAACAGACTCCCAAGGAAACGCACTCACTGATCCATTCATTCACCACCATTCGCGAAGGATCTGCTGTGTGCCTGCTTGCACTCCATGGTGGGTCAAAGGGTAACTGTTCCCTGCTCTCAGGGCACTGGGAACCTCTAGTTCTTAGCATGTATCACATGGTCATGGATTGGCTTCCCCGCTAACCTAAGGGCAGACCGAGCCGCAGAGCCTGGGACACGGAAGACCTTCCCGAAATACACATGCAGGTAAGTGCCGGCTCGTCATGGAGACCCAGCGAGCAGTGCGGAACGGAGTTCCTTCCAAAGGCTCATTGTCAATAAATCACGAGATACTGAGCCAGGAGCAGGTGCTCAGGAAGAAAGCTGGTTTATTAAAGGCACACACACTTTATTCCCTGCAAACAATTCTCTAACCATCATCTGCGTATCGTACTGTGTTCACCGCCCCAAGCCAAGTCTCTTTCCATCACCATCATGCGCCCTTTACTCCCTCCTCCCACTCTGGTAACCACCACGCTGCTGTGCCTGTGAGGTTTTGTTTGTTCTTGCTTAAACCCTTCACCTTCCTCCCCGAGCCCTCCAGCCCCCCGGCCCCCTAATGTCATCTCAGGTCCTAGTTCCCGAGAGGCCCAGGCTCTCCCTCCCTTTCTCAACAGCCACACTCATCGCGTCTGGGACACGGCAATTTGTCCCCACGGGCCCTGGCCTTGGCACGCCGGCCCGAGAAGTAGCCTGCAGCCCCGAGAGGCCGAACCGAGAGGCAGGAGCAGAGACAGCGTCCCCTCCTGGGACCTGAGCTGCGGGCTGCTCGGCGCCCTGAGAGCAGCCCGGAGCCGCGCACGTCCACTCTCCTGTCCAACAGGAAGCAAACGCCTTTCGATGCAGGCTCCCCTGACGCCTGTCACTTCAAAGGACCCCGAGGAGCGTGTCCGCGTCCACAGCCCAGTTCAAACGCGTGCAGAGGTGCGGGAACATCCGGTCTTGAACAAAGTGCAGTCCCTTACACGTGACATGCCGCCACATACATGCGCTTTCAGGCGCTGACGGATGGTAAGGAAAAAAGTGGCTTACAGATGAAACAGTTCAGCGACTCAGGAAACGGCTGGGAATCACACCAGGCAAATGTTCCCTTCTTTCTGTTAAATATACACACACGGAACACCTGCCCAGCGACCTCCCTCGCACCATGGCCCATGCAGAGAGCTTGCTGTGTTGGCGCTAAGAAATGGCATGGAAATACCGCCTCTGTGCACTCGTTCTGGTTCTTGTCATCGGGTTTTCTATAACACACGAAGGCACCATCGTCTTTGTTTCAGGGTAAATGGGCTTTAACTGGAAATGATTTACTGGTAAAATTGAGCCTACACGATTTGAAAAATCCCAATAACGATGCTACTACTAGTGCATTGTCAACAGGCATAAAACTACCGTTTATCTTAGAAGCTGATGCGAAGAAGCTACAGCAGGTGTGAGCGTGAGAGACACCCATCCGTGCAGCTTAAAAAGCCCGCTCCCCCGCAGGTGAAGACACGCAGCGTCCTCCAATGCTAACTACCGAGCAAGGTGGGGCAACCCTCGGACTCACAGCCGCCTCCAGGGACGGGAACTGAAGGCCAGGAGGAAGCGGGGCCAGAATAGCAGCGGGCTTTTCCCCGAGGCAGATTTTACCAGAAGCGTTCAATTCCACTTGAGATGGGAAAGACAGTGTGTTTTTCCCACTAGGAGGGGAAACAGGAAAGGCATCAGCGCTCGCTCCGTCCTCTCTGGAAAGTCCAGGAGGTGGAACGATGATGAGTCAGCGGCGTGACTTGGGGAGAATGGCTCTGGGTTAACCAAGACGCCCTGCCGGAGGACACTTCCCCAAACCTCTGGGCTTGGGGTCCGTACCTTTGAGAGGTCCCCCAGTGAGCAAGACTGTGGATTTGGGGGTGCTGTGATCACAGAAAGACTCAAGCCCCCCAGGTCCAAGGAGCAGGGCAGTCAGGGAATGGCTGGGCCCCCAGGGCCGGGGCACTTGGGAGACTGAGCCCAGGCTCAGGGATGGTCCCGGCACCTGCAGAGAACGAGGGGGTGGGGGGAGGGCATTCCCAGTGGAGCCAAAGGAAGGCCTCGCACGCAGCCAGGTTGTCGCTTGGACCCACTGCTCTCTGCACACACACAATGGACTCCATTGGGTCCCCCCACCTCACCCAACTCCCATGCTGAAGCCAACTCCCCACTGACGGTTTCAGGAAGGAATCAGGTTCAGGTGAGGCCATGTGGGTGGGGCCCTCAGGATGGGATTAGTGCCTTGATCCGAACAGGAGATGACGCCAGAGCTCACTCTCCCTCTGCCAGGTGGGGGCGCCAGGTGGGAGCGGGAGACGGAGAAACCAGAGCCCAGGTCACGCCGGCACCTGACTCAGACTCCCCAGCCTCGGACTGAGAAAGAAGCACCTGTGCCCCACTGTCACTCAGCAGGGGACCGGGTCTTTGAGCCAGAGTCCAGGGACCCCCCTTTCCGAGCAGCCCTGAATTAGACAGTCCGTGTTCCGCTGCAGCACACTGCCTGCCTCGCGGCCACACGCGGGGTTTGTTCCGCGTGGTTAGACGTGTGCTGCGTGACTGAGAATTTGAAATTAACATATCCACGATCCAATCAGCTCTCTTAATCAAATGCCATTTCTCCGATTTCCGTAAAAGCTCTTTAACGACCAGGGAGGCTGGGTTTTCAGGTTTAACTGGGAAAGGAGCTTTCTAAAGGGTAAAAATGATCAAAACGTTGCATCAGTACATGTTCAGGATTTAAATTCCCTTCAATATTGGAAATTTTGAAATATGAACATAGTACTTTTTAAACAGCTTTGCTGAGATATAATTTAAATACCATTATGGTACTTTAGAAGTCTGTCTTTATATTGTGATAAAAATTGAAAGTTTGCTTGACATCATGAGAAGTATTGTTTTAATTGAAAAACATTATTCATGAAAATTTAAAAAACTGCTATGAATTCCACATCTATCAGTAAACCTACTGTTTAGTGCAGGCGTCCTCAAACTACGGCCCGCGGGCCACATGCGGGTGTTTTTTTACTTCAAAATAAGATATGTGCAGTGTGCATAGGAATTTGTTCATAGTTTTTTTTAACTATAGTCCGGCCCTCCAACGGTCTGAGGGACAGTGAACTGGCCCCGTTTAAAAAGTTTGAGGACCCCTGGTTTAGTGCCAAGTGTGCTGGCTAAAGAATGTTAATTTCTGTCCGAGTGCCATCTGAGTGAAAACCTCATTTCTCCCAACTTTATATTGTAAACCCAAGCAAAGGGCTACGACAGAGTATACAGCAGTTACAAAGAATCCATGCTTGCCTGGCCAGCGTGGCTCAGGGGTTGAGTGCCGACCTATGAACCAGGAGGTCACGGTTCCATTCCCAGTCAGGGCACGTGCCAGGTAGCAGGCTCGGTCCCAGTAGGGGGCGTGCACGAGGCAGCCGATCAATGATTCTCTCTCATCATGAATCTCTCCCCCTCTCCCTGCCTCTCTGGAACCAATGAGAGAAGAATGCCTGCTTTTCCTCCCTGCGTGCTCCTTCCTGGGTGTGGGCTGGTCACTTTGCTAAGTTGTGCTGCGGACCCCCGGGCTGTGGTCACACACCCGGGAGCAGAGAGATCCCGTCTGCCGGCTGCTCCGATTGCCTCCAGTCGCTCGGGCCCCTCGGGTCCCTCCCTGTCTCCGCCCCGCACGATGGAGCAGACCGTGTCTGTGGCCAGTGGCGTGGCGCCGTGCAGAAGGCAGTGTCTGTGGCCAGTGACGCGGGCGCCGTGCAGAAGGCAGTGTCTGTGGCCAGTGACGCGGGCGCCGTGCAGAAGGCAGTGTCTGTGGCCAGTGACACGGGCGCCGTGCAGAAGGCAGTGTCTGTGGCCAGTGACACGGGCGCCGTGCAGAAGGCAGTGTCTGTGGCCAGTGGCGCAGGCGCCATGCCGGGCCTGCTGTTTGTGTGGCGCCTTCTGACTCATCTGTCCGCGGACCTGACGGTGCTGGGCCAAAGGAGGGAGTCAGCCAGCCAGTCGCCACGGCTGCGGCGGCCTGCGTTCCAAATGGTGGAACCTGCATGAGGGCACTTTCTAGGCGAGCCTGTGACCTTCCGTAATTACTATGTTCATCGCTAGAGCTATGCTCACTTCCTACCCTGGGGGCGCGTTAGGTGATGTTGATCTGCTTCTGAGTAAAACATGAATCTTCAGATGACGCCCTGTGGTTGCTCAAAACCAGGATTAGTGGTGGTGCCCTCCCACAGCCAGGGTGGCCTGTGCCCTCCCACAGTCGGGGTGGCCTATGCCCTCCCAGAGTCGGGGTGGCCTGTGCCCTCCCATAGCCGGGGTGGCCTGTGCCCTCCCACAGCCAGGGTCGCCTGTGCCCTCCCACAGCCGGGGTGGCCTGTGCCCTCCCACAGCCAGGGTCGCCTGTGCCCTCCCACAGCCAGGGTGGCCTGTGCCCTCCCACAGCCGGGGTGGCCTGTGCCCTCCCACAGTCGGGGTGGCCTATGCCCTCCCAGAGTCGGGGTGGCCTGTGCCCTCCCATAGCCGGGGTGGCCTGTGCCCTCCAGCCCAGGGGATAACGCTGCACAGGTCTGCCTTGCTTCCAGTTTACACAGAGCAGATGAGGTTTAACTCTACTGGTGGCTTCTACCACAGCGGTCCCTAGAGGGCTGCCCAGGGTGGAGGAAAATGACTGAGGGTGAGGAGGAGGTCGTAGCCTCGATGGCTAACGTTCTTCTGAAATACTTCTGAGCAGGAGTAGGTGTGAAGTGGTTTGCCATTTTTATCAATTCACCCATCCATCCATGCATCCATCGTCCATCTAACTATTCATTCATCATCTACCCAACCATCCATCCAACCATCCATATAACCATCCATCCATCCATCCATCCAGCCAGCCAGCCAGCCAGCCATACAACCATCCATCCAACCATCCATCCAACCATCAATCATCAATCCATCTAACCATCCATTCATCATCTATCTAACCATCCATCCAACCATCCATCCATCCACCCACCCATCCATCCACCTAACCAACCTGCCATACATCCACCCAATCATCAATCCATCTAACCATGTACCCATCCATCTAATTATCCATTCATCATCTATCCAACCATCCATCCAACCATCCATCTAACCATCCATCCATCCATCTAACCAACCAGCCATACATCCATCCAATCATCATCCATCTAACCATCCATTCATCATCTATCTAACCATCCATCCAACCATCCATCCATCCATCTAACCAACCTGCCATACATCTACCCAATCATCAATCCATCTAACCATGTATCCATCCATTCATCCATCCATCCATCCATCCATCCATCCATCCATCCATCCATCCATCCATCCATCCATCCACCCATCGAATCATCAATCCATCTACCCATCCATCAAATATCTACACCATGGGCTAGGCACTTACTATCAGGGACTGAGCCAGTAGCAAATTCGTCATAACCATGAGGAGCTGATAGTCCCTCAGGGACACTTGGCCACTCTGGTGGTGGCCTCTGCAGATGGTGAGGAGGAGCAAGTGGGGATGGGGGACCCACAGGCAGGACTCCTAAGTGGCAAAGGTCCATTCTGTTCTCTGTAGAACTCCCTGGATGCATTTCTAAAGACTTCTTCTCACAAAGTAAGACCCTCCAATGACCTCAAATATCATTTAGAGAATTAGGTTGTGTTGTTGCAATTCTTTCACAAAATAAAACGCCAGAGCGCTATCTCCCGTTAGGAGGAAGACAGAAACATTCTAGAAAAGAAACAGTATTGCTAAATAACCTGAGTCTAAGAGAGTTTGCAATTTCAAAGGGGTTTCTATGACTGTCCCCCACCCCAAAGCCGTATGTTGAAGCCCTAACCCCGGCACTCACAATGTGACTGCACATGGAGGCGGGGCGTTTCACAGGTAAACAGACGCCTGTTAGGTGGGCGTATCCCGCAGACGTGTGTCCTCGGAAGGAGATGTGGGCACACAGGGGCAGCAGGGGCGCGCACAGCGCAAGGCCGTGTGAGGCCAGCGAGAAGGCGGCCCTCGGCAAGCCCGGCAGAGGTTTCAGGAACAATCATCCCGCTGACACCTGCCCCCGGACTCCCAGCCTCCCGCCCCCCAGGCTGGGTGCCTTGGTGCAGCAGCCCCAGGCACCAACACAGCCTCTGACTCAGCCCGAGGGACACTGTGAAAGGTGCCCGACTTGAACGGCCACTCTTACTAACCACCCACACAAGGTCTGCGGGGCCGAGTCCTGCCTACATCTGCCTCCTGTTTGCGGGGAGAAGTCTCCGGAAGAAAAGCCTTAGCGGGACTGTGAGGACAGCTCCCGTCCCCCCTCCACACACCCAGCCACCCAGACGCGGCCAGGGGTGGGGTGGGGGGTCGTACCTGCTTTCCTCCCCCAAACCCCCGGCCACCCAGACACGGCTTTACCACACACGCGTGGGGAGTCGTACCTGCCTCCCCCCACACCAAGCTGGAAGGTGCTCATTCATGTTTGAAACCCACTAACTGAAGTTGATCAAGCCAGACAAGCTGCTCCATGCCAGGATCCCACCTGCTCCTGCAAACGCCGCCCTCCTGGCGGTCTGGACGGGTGCTCCCTTCCTAAACACAGACCCCAGGACGCAGGACAGGCCTCCCAAGGCCCCGGGACACGGGCACCGTCGAGGTGCAGACGTGCCTTGCGAACACGGTTACTTTTCAAACCGGCGGGCGTCCGAGAGGCCTGCTGGGGGGCGGGCGCTCGCTGGAGAGCTGCATCTCCTGCAGAAAACCGCTGTAACCGTTCCTTCCTCGGAAAAACGGTGACAAGCCCCGAGTCATATTTCCTAGGACCTTACAATAATGCTTTGCTGGTTTACTTGAAAATTCCGTGGTCGCCAAACAGCCGACCAGCAAGGGGAAAGGAGCTTCTCCGCTGCCCAGGCCCAGGTCCCCACGCTGGTGCCTCGGGAACACGGCCACTGCTGAGGCTTCTCGCTGGGACAGTCCCGGCGAACACTCCTTCTCCGATCTTTATTTTATTTACTTGTCAATCCTCCCCGAGGACATTTCTCCAGTGATTTTTAGAGAGGGTGGGAGGGGAGAGAGAAACATCGATGTGCGAGAGAGACCCATAGACTGGTTGCCTCCCGCACACGCCCTGACCAGGGCCAGGGATTGAGCCTGCAACCGAGGTCCGTGCCCTTGACCAAGATTGAACCCAGGACACTTCCGTTCACAGGCCGATGCTCTATCAACTGAGCCAACTTGTAGGGCTCGGCCCTTTCTTTAAATCCCCCTTAAGGAATTCGAAAACCTCCTCAGCCTTTGTTTGTAGGACTTTGGCCACCAGAGTCGAGCCCCCTCTCGTCCCCCTGCCCATTCTGGGCCCTCCCTGAGGCTGGCGGGGAGGCCCGTGGGCCGTGGGGAGACTCTCAGCAGGAAGACCTGAGGTCAGTCGGCCGTGGGTCCCGGGATGAGGGGACCCGGAGCTGCAGTGACCGTCTTCGTGCTGAGAAGGCGCAGTCCAGGGGAAGGGGAGGAACTGGCTGTGGGGCTGTGGCAGCCACACGCGCAGAGGAGACAGTGGTTCAGGCCGTGGCAGTCTGGGCGGCAGCCACACACGCAGAGGAGACAGTGGTTCAGGCCGTGGCAGTCTGGGCGGCAGCCACACACGCAGAGGAGACAGTGGTTCAGGCCGTGGCAGTCTGGGCGGAGCCACACACGCAGAGGAGACAGTGGTTCAGGCCGTGGCAGGTTGGGCGGCAGCCACACACGCAGAGGAGACAGTGGTTCAGGCCGTGGCAGGTTGGGCGGCAGCCACACGCATAGAGGAGACAGTGGTTCAGGCCGTGGCAGGTTGGGCGGCAGCCACACACGCAGAGGAGACAGTGGTTCAGGCTGTGGCAGTCTGGGCGGAGCCACACACGCAGAGGAGACAGTGGTTCAGGCCGTGGCAGTTTGGGCGGCAGCCACACGCGCAGAGGAGACAGTGGTTCAGGCTGCGAGGTGGGACAGCCAGCAGGCCTCAGGCCACCTGCGGCTCCTGCGTGCTGGGTGTCGCCCAGTCCCGCCGAGGGGTGTGTGTGACATAAGAGACGAGGTCGAAGGGCTTGTGAGTATTAGATCAGCAGTGGCCCCTTCGGCCTGGTGCTCGCAGCCCTGCAGACGGTTCACTCCGCAGCGCTGGCCGGGCCGAGCCGGTGGCAGCATCCCGTCCGCCTGTGGGACGCACCGACGGCCCCACCTGCGGTCTCCTGTGCCCTTCACCCAGGTCCAGGCGGCTCCCTCGCAGGCCCAGGCTGGCCGGGCGGCGGGAACACAAGGCCTGGCACTGACTTCCCCGTCCTGGAGGCGGGAGCCCAAGATGGAGACCTGGCTTACCGACACCATCCTCCCGCTGCGCCCCCACATGGCGGGCGTGAGCCAGCGCTCGGGGTCCCATCCATAAGGGCCTAATCCGCTCACGGGGGCTCTGCCTTCGGGACTGAGGCCCCTCCCAAAGGCCCACCTCCTCGGACATCACACCGCGTTAGATTTCAGCATATAAATGGGGGGGGGGGGGCACAGACACTAGGCTGTGGCGCACAGGGAGGTCTGAGAAGCCCGTCCTGGGTTCACTGCGGAGCAGTCCTTCCCCATAGCAACCTCGCCGTCGTCACACATGGCAACAAGGCAGACCTGGCTCCGGGGTTCTCCCCGGAGATGTGTTCCAGGGTGCCAAGGCGCCGGAGTCACCGGGATTCATCGGCGCTCAATGGGAGCGTGAGTGCGCGGGCCCCACTTTACCCGGATTATCCCGTGAGAATCACTGGTTAAAAGCACGTATTTATACACACACACATCTATGTACACGTGTGTGTATGTGTGTATGAAGGGGGGGATCTTGCCAGCTGACGTGCACACCATCAGCAAAGGGGACGTGTACACCATCAGCAAAGGGGGCGTGTACACCATCAGCAAAGGGGGCGTGTACACCATCAGCAAAGGGGGCGTGTACACCATCAGCAAAGGGGGCGTGTACACCATCAGCAAAGGGGGCGTGTACACCATCAGCAAAGGGGACATGCACACCATCAGCAAAGGGGACATGCACGCCATCAGCAAAGGGGACATGCACACCATCAGCAAAGGGGGCGTGTACACCATCAGCAAAGGGGGCGTGTACACCATCAGCAAAGGGGACATGTACACCATCAGCAAAGGGGGCGTGTACACCATCAGCAAAGGGGCGTGGCGGTCCTGGAAGTGCTTCAGGTGCCTGTGCTAAGGACCAGGGCCTCAAGGACGGCCTCTCCTGGAACAACGCACGTTCCGGGACTTCGGTTGGAGCTCATGGAAAGAGTAGACAAGCCACTCCCTCGCTCATTCCTTTTCCTTTTCACCGTCTTTCTTTGAGACTTGGAATTACCCTTCTTTTTCTGGTTAGCATCCCGAAAAGCATGGCTCTGTTTTAAAAGGTAAAACCGTTGTGAATCACGCAATCACTTTCACCTAAAACTCACCGTTTTATTAGCACCACTTCATGAGAATCACCATGTCCCACCCCACTGAGGAGGCTTTCAGAAATCTGACTGAGCTGTGCATTGGATGCTGAAGGCTGCGTTTCAGGGCTGACACACGAGAGAGATGATGCCCCAAGACCATGGTCGGCAAACTGCGGCTCGCGAGCCACATGCGGCTCTTTGGCCCCTTGAGTGTGGCTCTTCCACAAAACACCACGGCCTGGGCGAGTCTATTTTGAAGAAGTGGCGTTAGAAGTTTAAGTTTAAAAAATGTGGCTCTCCAAAGAAATTTCCATCGTCGTCCTGTTGATATTTGGCTCTGTTGGCTAATGAGTTTGCCGACCACTGGCCCAGGACGCGCTATCTCTCGGTGGCGGGGAGAACACAGCGCACCGAACAGGGGAGGGGAGGGAGGGGGGACAGGGTGCAGGTCTGCCCTGCCCGCCCTCTTAGGGGCTGGGTTCCATCACGGTGAAGTGGGAGCGTCCTCAGAGTGTGTGGCGGGGGCACAGGGGGTGCCGGGAACTCGGGGGCGGGGCTGCAGGACCGACCCGGCTGCAACCGGCAGCACACGCTGCTGTTTACGTCTGGTTCAAGGAAAAGTCATTTTAAAGGCACTTCATTAAAAATAACCACAAACAAAAGCAAGACCGTTTCCAAACCACCGAGCTTCTCAGCCTCAGTCCAGGCCCCTGCTCTGCCGAGGCCTGGCCAGCGGCCACAGAAACTGCGCGCGACATGCACTCGGGACCAGGTTTTGCTTTCACGAGTCACCAAGGCTGCCGCTTGGAGGTGGACTTGGTGGGGACGGGAAGATTGTGGCAGAGACCCTCAAACTTGGGGACCAAACGTTCCCAAGTTCTCCTTTGTCTCAGTCCTTCCTGGGACCCATGTTGGCATGGTGACGGTGACGGTGATGGGGACGGTGATGAGGACGGTGACAGTGATGATAATGGGGATGGTGACGGTGACAGTCATGGTGATGGGGATGGTGACGGTGACGGGGATGGGGACGGTAATAGTGATGAGGATGGGGACGGTGACAGTGATGGGGACAGTGATGGGGATGGTGACAGTGATGGGGACAGTGACGGGGATGGGGATGGGGTGGTGATGGGGACAGTGACGGGGACGGTGATGGGGATGGGGATGGGGACAGTGATGGGGACGGTGATGGGGATGGGGATGGGGACAGTGATGGGGACGGTGATGGTGATGGGGATGGGGACAGTGATGGGGACGGTGATGGTGATGGGGATGGGGACAGTGATGGTGATGGTGATGGTGATGGGGACAGTGATGGTGATGGGGATGGGGATGGGGACAGTGATGGGGACGGTGATGGTGATGGGGATGGTGACGGTGATGGGGACGGTGATGGGGATGGGGATGGGGACAGTGATGGTGATGGTGATGGTGATGGGGACAGTGATGGTGATGGGGATGGGGATGGGGACAGTGATGGGGACGGTGATGGTGATGGGGATGGTGACGGTGATGGGGACAGTGATGGTGATGGGGATGGGGATGGTGACGGTGATGGTGACGGTGATGGGGATGGTGACAGTGATGGTGATAGTGATGGGGACAGTGACCTTGGGGGGGGCAGTGCGCAGAGAACATTCAGGCACGGCCCTGGACAGCGGCAGGATTATCGATCTGATCTCAGCATTAACCATCACTGATGAAACACTGCCCGTTGGTTAGGTCCCTCATGCACGTCCTGTCACCATGTTTGCTTTGCCAGATTCCCATGCCACGCCTGCCCACAGGTTCTAACCGCCGGATGTTACAAAGCCAGGTGCGGTCCCTCCCCGTCCATCCCGCACAGCTCCAGGGCCTGCTGCCCACACCGCTTCCCAAGCAGGGGCTCGGACCTTCTTAGGCCCAGAGTCTCCGGCCAAGCCAGTGGCTCCACTCTCCTTCATCAGAGTCAGGAAACCTGCGTGGGTCCCGTCTCCACCCCACCTTCTTCTGGATCCTGACTCATTCCTGACTCCTTCTCGACCGTGCGTCCTCCCTCCTTCCCAGGACAACGCCTCCTTTGTTCCCCAGTTCCGTTCCCTCCCTCCTCCCCAAGTCTTACTCCAACTCACAATTACTCCCACTTACAATCGTTATTGCTGTGACTGTTCACGCTTCTCTAATTAACAGAACACTGCAAAGTTACTGTGTCACGAAAACACTCAGCGAGAGAAAACATGAGACACAGACACCACTGAGCACCCCACGCTCACGGCCCAGGCTCCCCGGAGAGGAGAAGGGCGTGCCGGAGATGAGGAAGGCGGAGCACCGCCCCGGGGCCCGCGGCCGCGCCTTCAGACGGAGGCTCACAGACGAAGGAAGGCCGTAGGGCGCTCAGAGGCCGCGATGCAGGGAGACGCGCTCAGAGGACCAGGGCTCCCGCAGCCCCAGGTGAGCGAGGCCACGGCACCGGCCCACAGACACGCTGGCCGAGCCGCTCCCGCAGCACCTGGGAGGAGCCGGGCGGCGGCACGCACTCTGAGAGAGCACCGCTCGGGGAGGCCGCTCGCTGCGCACTGTGTCGGGGAGGGGAGCCGGTCCGTGCACGTGGCCCGGCGAGGAGAAAGCTGAGCCCACGAGAGCGAGCCGGGCTCCGGGAACCCGGGGAGCTTCGGGAGGAGAGGGAGCCCGGCCGGACGGCCCGGACCTGAGAGAAGCCCAAGAGAAGGGCCCCCTCCAGGCGGCGGTGCTGTCACTAAAGTGAAAGGCCTCCCTGCACAGGCCTGAGAAGCACTAAACGCAGTCAGGACGCCTCCCTGACAGTTCCCAGAGAGTTAAAGAAAAACTTTAAAAAGTCAGGAAATCAGGCAGCAGCCACCTGTCCACCTATGTCCTCAAGAGCAAACAGCGAGGAGGGCGCCCCCCAGGGGCCTGGCCACGTTCCTGCAAAGCGGCACAGAATGGGGGGAGGGGGCGCCTCATCAGGGAGCCCCAGCTCTGCATCTGTTATCACAGGGGCCCCCTCCCCCAGGGCTGCACTCTCAAGCCAGACAGCCATTTTCTCCGCCACCTGAGCTGCTGTGGGTGGAGAGGAGCCAGCGCTGCCAGGGGAGCGGCCACTCCCAGGGGGATGCTGAGGGTGAGCGGCCTGTACTTGGTCTCGGTCCTGATCTGGCAGGGGCTCCTGAGACCCCTGGGTGTCCTAAGTGACGAGGGCACAAGGTGTCTGGTTATGTGCGTGAGGTGGCCTTTGGGCGACACCTGAGGTGGGGGGCTAGTTGCCGGGGAGCCAACTAAGTGGTTAGAGGGTGACATGTGCAGCCTCACCCCTACACCCCCACGGAAAGGGGGGGGCTGAGGCTGGATCCACTGCGATGGCCCGGGACTTAAACAGCCTGCCTTCACACTCTACACGTGAAGCTCCATAAAGCCCAAACGGACAGCTGAGAGGGCTCCCGGCTCGAGGGCTGCGGGGGTGAGCACATGGGCTGTGGGGAGAGTGGGGTGTTCAGAGCATGGGGCCCCACCCTTCCCCCACGCCTGCCGCACGTGTCTCTCCCCCCTGCTGCTTCTGCGTTATGCCCTTTATCCGGACCTGCCCAGCTGGTCAGTAAACTCGCCCTGAGCTCTGTGAGCTGCCCAGCAAGTCAGTGGGACCCAAGGAGGGGCAGGCACCTGCCTGGTTGTCAGAAGCCAGGTGACAACCTGGACTTGCACCTGGCGTGTGCGTGTGCGTATGTGTGTGCGTGTGTGTGTGCACATGTGTGTGTGTGGCAGGGCAGTCTTGTGGGACTGAGCCCTTACCTGTTGGGGCTCTGATGTTATCTCCAGGGAGACAGTGTGAGAATTGAGATGAACTGCAGGACACCAGCTGGTGTCCGAGAATTGATGGTGTGGGGACCCCCTGCCCCACCCACACGTTGGAATCTGGTCGAGTCGTCAGTATGAAAGAGAGAACAACCGATGCTTGTTTCAGGAACAACAGTGCTAACAAATTCCTGTTGTTACCCCCACCCCCAGCTGTATTGGGGTGATTGACAAATAAAATATATATTTAAGATGTACATGGTGAGTTATATGCAGTGAAATAATTACTATAATCAAGCTCATCAATATATCACCTCACACACTTACCTCCTTTGTGTGTGTGGTGAGAACACTTAAATCTACTCTCAGCAAATGTCAAGTACAACCCAGCCAGTGTGGCTCAGTGGTTGAGTGTTGACCTATGAACCAGGAGGTCACGGTTCGATTCCCGGTCAGGGCACATGCCTGGGTTGTGGGACTAGATCCCCAGTAGGGGGCGTGCAGGAGGCAGCCGGTCAATGATTCTCATCACTGATGTCTCTCTCTCTCTCTCTCTCTCTCTCTCTCTCTCTCTCTCTCCCTTCCTCTCTGAAATCAATAAAAATATTATTTAAATGTCTGGTACATGACGCAGTATCACTAACTCCAGTCGCCATGGTGAGCACTGTAGTCGTCTCCCAAAGTAACTCATCTTACAACTGAAAGTGCACCCCTCCGACCAACACTTCCCCATTCTGCCCGCCCCGCTCTGTAACCACCACTCGCCTGTTTCCACTGGAGCTAAAATTACCCTGTCAGTGTTCAGGCTGCACTGGGCCCATGATGTGCATGAGGAACTCCTCGCCCCCGTTCCCCACAATGTGACTATTTTGGGGAGGGGCCTTTAAAGAGGTATTAACTGAAAAAGCCTTTCAGTGGGCCCCAATTCACAGGAGAGTAGGACACAAAATGGGAAATCAGATGCGTGTACACGGAGGGAAGACCACACGAGGACACGGCAAGAAGGCGGCCGTCTGCAAGCCCGGGAGAGAGGCCGCGGGAGAACCACGCCGAGGGCGCCCTGGCCTCCGTCACCTTCGGGACCGTGGGAGAGTAAGTGCGCTGTTCACACCGCCGGTCTGCGGTGCGTCCGTGCCGCCGCCCCAGCAAACCAAGACACGGAGCTCCGCTTCGCTTTGAATCTCTATTGGCTGATAATTTCACCAGGTCTACCCATTCCATGAGCAGATCCGCCACTGCAGAGGCCGGAGGCTGGCCATTGGAAACAAACCACACACACCTGCACATATACACACATGAGCATACCAAGCACACACATGCACACACATGCACACACACACACACAATTCTCCCAGAGCTCCCCTGAGGCGCGTCTGAGGACAGGGACAGCCAGGGACAGCCATCTGGGTGCTTTGCTGACTTTAACTGCTGCCCGGATTCTAGCGGCAGACAGAGCTCATACCTTATTTCAATATCCCTTCCTAGCCCTCAGGCGATCTTAAGAAACCAAAATGAAGTCAGAAACTCAGTGAGCTGGAAATATCCAAACTGTCTCCTTCAGAATGAGCGGATCGGAGCGAATAACGCGGGGAGAGCAGCCGGCCGCCGCCGGAAGCCGTCCGTCTACCAAACCTCAGAAAGCAGGCCCGCCGCGGTTTAACAGCCCGCACCTGGTCAGGTGACTCTCCCCGGTTACAGCCTGTTCTTGTGGAGAAGTCCTCAAACACAGCCTCTTGTAAAGGGCTCTTGGACTGAGCGCCCCCCCCCGCCCACCACCACCGCCTGCTGACGGCAGCGGAAAATGCCGTGCCCAGGACACACGGTCCTGCTGATAGTAACACCTGTGAAGGCTTTCATCACATCGCTGGGGGGTGGGGGTGGGGGTAACGGGGGACAGGCAGGGAAATTACGAAGGAATCAGTCCAAAGGGGTGAAGACTGAGAGCTCGCACCCTGCTCTTAGCTTAGGATCCCGCGCCTACAGGTGAACAAGAGTCACAGCCGGCTTCCTCCAGCCGCGGCAGAAGCGTGTACCTGCCCGCCCGCCGACAGCCTTTCTGAAAGGGGACCTGGACCCGTCTCAGTCTGACTTCCATCACAAGACCCATACGAGCATCATGAATCCAGAACCGGGTGCACGCTGACCCCGCCCCGCAGCTGCAGGGAGAGTGTGGCATCAGCAATGAAAGCAGAGACGGCGGTGTCTGCGGGTCACGCCTGACAGGCAGTTAATGGACACGCTGGAGTATGCTGAGAGGGCAATGCTTTAGGCTTTTACAGGAACTGTGCTCTTTGGTTCTGATGAAAATAATCTATACATTATTGTTTAAAACAGTTTTTTTTTCTAGGAAAATTAGTAACAGAATTTCAAAAATGATTAAGAAATTTCTAAAGATGATGTAAGATTTCAACCTCACCCTTTCACCCACCTGGGGGATCATCACGTTACCAGCCCTAGGTCTTAGGGACAGATGGATAGACACGTGGCTGGACAGACAGACGCAGACTCACGGGCGTTGGCAGGATGGTAGGCACTCGCTACAGCAGCAGCATGGGCTGAGACCCATGTCTCCTCTATAGCGTCTGTGACCTCAGTGAGCCCTGGACGCACTGCCATCCCCGCAGCGACCTCACCACGCAGCAAAGGCGGGCAACAAACATGCCAGCGGAGTGAAACAGGAAACAGTAAGGAAGTGATGACTGCCGCAAAGGAAGTCCAGAAAGGAGGAGAACGGAATGTGAAATCGGCGGAACAAACGGAAAAACACTGGGATGACAAGAAGTAGAACAGAAAAAGTTATACCTTCTGCATGAATACTGAGCAGAAGAAAGCTGAGCGCTCTCCCAGCATGCCGACAGACACTGAGACCAGAAGCACTCCCAGCAGAAAAGAGGGGTTTTTAATCATCGTGAAAGTTCCACTTTGCCTGAGAGGAGCCCTAAAGCTGTACGTCCCTAACAATATTGTGTGGAAGCTGACAGGTCAGAAAGGAGAAATAAATCAGTCACAGTGGGAACCGTTAACACTTCTCTCAGCGAGAGCTAGGCCAGAGGCAAGCCGGTAAGGCGAGGACGACACGGACAACGCGGTCACCGATGCACCCGACTGACGGTGTGCAGCGAAGTGCCTCCCCCTCTTCTCCAGGGCCATCGACACGGGCTCTGTTGAGCCAGAAAGCAAGTCTGAAAGAGGTTCAAGGGGCTGAGGTAGTGTTCTCTGAGCACACACTGGAATTACGCTAGGAATCAATAACATAAAAGGTGACTAGGAAATCCCCCAATGTTTACAAGAAAGCAACGCATTTATAAAGAATCCTTAGGTCGAAGAAGAAATTACAGTGGAAATAAGAAAATACCTTGAAGTGAAAGATAATGAAGATATGACACATCAAAGCTGTAAGATGCAGCAAAAGCCATATTTAGAGGAAAATTTATAGCATTATATGCATACATTGGGAAAAAAGACTGAAAATCAATAATTTACGTATTAATCTCAAAAAAACAAGAAAAAAGAACAAATGTAACCCAAAGAGAATAGAAGGAGAAAAACGAGTAGAAAACAAACATCGATGGATTGCCTCCCATACGCACCCGACCGGATATTGAACCCACAACCTGAGCATGTGCCCTGACCGGGAATTGAACCCGTGACCTTTTGGTCGACAGGACAACGCCCAACCAACCGAGCCACCAGGCCAGGCAGGTTCATGTGTTTTGACATAATGCTAATCAGCCCCACCCCACAACCACAGGCGGGCAGAGTGCCCAGGACTGCCGGGCAAGGCACAGCCTACCCTGACCACACGCAGAGCTCACCTCGCTGCCAACTCTACACGCCTCGTCACAGATTACGAAATAACTGAATCGCTATGAATACGATTTGGCTTAAGATGTGGGCGGTTCCTCCCAGGAGGCTGACCAGGTAGCATTTCTGCCTGAACAAAGAGCAAAGCGCTCTTGTCACGTGTGACGACGAGCCTGCTCTGCAGACGATGACAGGGAGCCTGGGAGAGAGGGAGGCGCGGCCTCAGTGAGTCCCGTGGGGCTGAGGAGGCCTCTGGCTACTGAGCAGCTCACACGTGGAGAAAGGAGGTGACAGCTTCCAGGGTAGGAACAGGAGCAGGCAACACGCGAATGAGAAAAGCCTGGAGAGAGAAGACTGTCCTGGGAGCTCTCCTCATGGGGGCCCTCCTCATGGGGGCCCTCCTCATGGGGGCTCTCCTCATGGGGGCTCTCCTCATGGGAACTCTCCTCATGGGCCCTCCTCATGGGGGCCCTCCTCATGGGGGCTCTCCTCATGGGCTCTCCTCATGGGGGTTCTCCTCATGGGCTCTCCTCATGGGAACTCTCCTCATGGGAACTCTCCTCATGGGGGCCCTCCTCATGGGAACTCTCCTCATGGGAACTCTCCTCATGGGGGCCCTCCTCATGGGAACTCTCCTCATGGGAACTCTCCTCATGGGCTCTCCTCATGGGGGTTCTCCTCATTGGGGTTCTCCTCATGGGGGCTCTCCTCATGGGGGCTCCTCATGGGCCGTCCTCATGGGCCCTCCTCATGGGGGCTCTCCTCATGGGCCCTCCTCATGGGAACTCTCCTCATGGGAACTCTCCTCATGGGCCCTCCTCATGGGGGCTCCTCATGGGGGTTCTCCTCATGGGGGCTCTCCTCATGGGCCCTCCTCATGGGCCCTCCTCATGGGAACTCTCCTCATGGGCCCTCCTCATGGGAACTCTCCTCATGGGAACTCTCCTCATGGGCTCTCCTCATGGGGGTTCTCCTCATTGGGGTTCTCCTCATGGGGGCTCTCCTCATGGGGGTTCTCCTCATGGGGGTTCTCCTCATGGGAACTCTCCTCATGGGGGTTCTCCTCATGGGGGCCCTCCTCATGGGGGCTCTCCTCATGGGGGTTCTCCTCATGGGAACTCTCCTCATGGGGGCTCTCCTCATGGGGGCTCTCCTCATGGGGGTTCTCCTCATGGGGGCTCTCCTCATGGGGGCCCTCCTCATGGGGGCCCTCCTCATGGGCTCTCCTCATGGGGGTTCTCCTCATGGGGGCTCTCCTCATGGGGGCTCTCCTCATGGGGGCTCTCCTC